>NC_064766.1:21289411-21589411 GCF_011397635.1 Epinephelus fuscoguttatus | reverse complement strand
AACGATGGACGAGGATGATAGAAGGGATAAAAAAACAAGAGACAAAGATGTTGAAAGAAATGAAAGAACAGAGGGATGAAAAAAAAGAGCATTAGAAACAGCCAAAGATGAGGAGAGAGGGCAAGAAGGACAGACAGACAGACTGAAAGCGGGAAATAAAAAAGAAACACAAGAGAGAAAAAAAACAAGGCAGTCAGCCAGAGATCGTCTCTTCCAAGCTGTCCTTGGACATTTTCCATCGTTGCCATGTAATCGCTCTCAGGGACGCTCCGTCCAAAAGAAAACGCCTCCATTTACTGGCTCGCTATCTGTTATCCTGCACCGATCTGAACACTCGCTTCCTCCCCGACGTCAGCCACAGATGGGGCGATAAAAACTACCACTGACTCCGTCACACCGGGAAATGATTTCATACAAGAAAGGCCAAACTGCAGTCAGCAAACGGCTGTCTCTGATGTAAGTGAAAGCTTTCAAAGACCCCGATTACTCCCGCCATTGAAATGAGACCTGAGAGGAGTGACCGTGAGGGAGGACGTTAAAAATCTAGACATCAGAAATCTGTGCCAAAAAATATACATGTGTCCATCAACACGATCATAAAATCACAGATGGTTGAATTTGTAAGCATTAAAATGTGACAGTTTGGCTGTCAAAAAAAAACCCAGAATGAGCAGACTTTAGTGGATGTTAATGGCTGACCACTGCTTCTGTGTATTTTGGCCAGAAGTCAATGAAAGTTTATTTGTAGTTATTTGCTTGTCTTTTCTGTCACTGCTCATAATGTATGACACTCAAACATGATCAAACAAAAATCAAAACATTTAAAAACTACCCTGCATGAGATTGTGAAAAAAAAGTTCTTTTTTCTTACCAAAGATTCAATTTTGATGTTTAAGGCGACAATTAACTTTTTTTTTAATCTGCTACTCATTTTCTTGATTAATACATTAGTCATTTTGAAAATAAAAATGTGCACATAAAATACTGCCCACAATTTAAGGTAAAATCTTCACTTTTCATCACAAAATTCTAATCAGTTCATTGTTGAGTCTGAAATTTAAAATAAAAATTTAAAAATAATTTCCCTTACGGTTCCCTCACAGATGCAAGCTGACAATGACCTTGACCTCTGACCACCAAAATCTAATCAGTTCATTTTTGAGTCCAAGTGGATGTTTGTGCCAAATTTCAGGAAACTCCCTTGAGGCCCTCTTGAGACACTGCATTCACAAGAATGAGTAGGGCACAAGGTCACAGTGACCTTTGATCGCCAAATTCTTATCAGTTCATTGTCCAGTCCAAGTGGAAGTTTGTGCCAAATTTGAAGAAATTCACCCAAGGCCCTCTTGAGATATTGCATGCATGAGAAAGAGCAGGACACAAGGTCACAGTATCCTTTAACTTTTCATCATGAAATTCTTATCAGTTCATTGCTGAGTCCAAATGGACGTTTGTGCCAAAATTAAAGATAATTTCCCTCATGGTGTTCTTGAGATATTGTATTTACTAGAATGCAGCAGATGCAAGCTTACAGTGACCTTGACCTTTGACCACCAAAATCTAATCAGTTCACTGTTATGTGGAAGTTTGTGCCAAATTTTTTGTAACCCACCCATTTACATTTTATCAAGGTTACAACAGAGTGTGTTTAACTGGATCAACATAACAGGATCGGATAGAGACAGAGAAAAAGGCTGACAAAGGAGAAACAGACTATTTATATGTTGAGATGACGTCACAATGGTCACCAAGGCTGCGTCTCTTTCTCCACCTGGCCTCTCTCTTTCATAATTCTGTGTTTTTCTCTGTGGGTGTTTTTTTTTAACTCTTCCTCCGCAGTCTGTTTATCTCTTACTTCTGTCTGCTTGTTCTCTCCTGTCTTTATCTCCACCTTCCTCCTCTCATAAAGTGTGTTTTGGCTGCCTCGCTCCATCCTCCACAATCACATCACTGTGGAAACCGCACACCAAACACTCGACCCCCGGCGTAAATCTTCAATTCAGATTAGACACTAAACAGACAGCCTCGATGCTGCAGTGACGTGACGCTTCCTCGTCAGCAGTGATGCATAAAAACTCAGCCCTTCCCCTGAATTTCACCCTCCCAGTTCCCCCTCCTCACCCAGTGGTGTAGGGGATGTTGATTCCTCCCAGGTTGATGCTCTCGCAGCCCACGATGAACAGTGTGGAGAAACAGAGCAGGGAGACTCCGCTGCAGATCATAGCCAGCTTGGCCGACTCACGAGCTCCCAGCTTCAGCTTCTTAATGATGTAGCCACCCAGCACGATGCCCACACCGGCACTGGGCACAATAATCACACCTGAGGAGGAAGAGAAACGCACGTATTACAAATTGATATAAACACTGCTTGCTGAACTAATATACAGTTAAAATCTGAAAGTGAGTAACAGCGGGAGGCAGGACAGAGAAAGAGAATGTACCTTAAGATTTATGTCCCTTGTGTCACTTAAAAACTCATCAAATCACTATTTTCTGTAATAACAATGAATCTAATTACTTTGCTGTCATTCACACTGGTGAACCCACAGAATATCTGCCCCAACTCTGCAGCTCTAATGAGCTTTTTAAGCCTTTTCACCTCCCACTTGTGGTCTCAGGACACTCTTCAGCAGACAGCTGTTTTCAGGAAACAAGCCCTAATAAACCAACTGCACACCACCTGCCCAGCACCAAACAGCAGACCGACAAAATCAAGTGATGACCTAGTGAAAAAAGTGTTTAGTATTTAAAAGCTAAAGAGCTAGCTGTTTCTTCTCAGGAGCTGGTGGAGACCAAACTAGAGCTAAAAGGAGAGTGAATATCAGAGTAACACTCATCAGGTGGACACAAACATGACTCCAAGAGAGCACACCTCTCTGCCCTTCCACACGCAATCGAGGAAACCTTAGGCAGAGAGAGAGCAAACCTCCCTGCCCTTCCATGCACCTACATGGAAAGCCTAAGGCAGGGAGAGCAGCAGCAAAGACCCCCCGGGAACAGAACAGAGCAGCATCAATGACAACCAGAAATTACGTTGATAAGTCAGACACAGCCTGAAAAGGAGGAGCTGGGGTGGAGGCAGGTTGCAAAGTGGCTTACAGAGGAAACAGCAACAGTAGGCAGGCCGGAGCAGTTTAAATAGGGCCCCTGAATGAGATTTGCCAATTGGTTGCATAGGAAGGAATCAGAAGAACCGCTGACTGATGTTTTGGGGGTGTAACTGTTGTGCAACTCCATATTTTCAAACAGGGAAACAAAAATCCCTGTCTTTGCATTTTATTTTGATCACAGTCTGTTTTTATAAAACTGCTTGTGACATCTTAAGTGTGGCTTTGACGTGCAACTGAAAACATGTAGCCTGTTTGGTAGAAAATACCGTGATATGAATTTTTGTCCATATTGCCCAGCCTTGATGCAAAGATTTGTAAATGAGCAGGAATGTAGCACAACATGGAAATGAGAACAGTGCTCAGTTTGTTAAAATGTAAAAGTGCAATAAAAAATATTTTGTTCCAAAAATCAATGTGTAATCGTTATAAATAATTGTGATCTCAGTATTGATCAAAATAGTCATGATTGTCATTTTGGGCTGTCAGTGCCTTGTTCTACCCACTCAAGTTAAATCACAGCCATACTCCACAGACACTCAACAGCAACAGACTTTTATTTAATTTCAAACTGGGGTCCTGTGACCTTCACAAGTCTATGAGCAGGTTTCTAAGGAATATTTTGATTTCACCCACAAGAGGCTGGCACAATATGAAAACATGCATGAGTGGCAGTTTTAATCAGAGGCTTCACAGCCCACTCCTCCTACAGCTGAGACAGTTATGCAACTAAACATTTCTGATAACAAAAGTATCCCAAGATGGAATTTCTTTGGACAAAATCTTACCAGTGCTATCAGGTTTTTAAAAATGCTAAACAAATAAATATTTTGCTAGATGAAATTTGTTTGTTCGGTGCTTAAAAACTTCAGCCATCAATAACAGCTTTCTGTGTGGAAAGTTCAGATGACTCAGAGCCAGCAAGTGTGACTAATGACGTAGAGCACTTTGTAATCAATCTTGTTTTGTTTTCAAAAGGCGAGCGTCTTATTTGTAATTACACTCTTGAAAATTGCAGTAAAGAATAATATGAGCAGGCAGTCAAAATTTAAAGGTATCTTAAGTCCATCCTAATACCAGGATGTCAGAGTCCTCATAATCAAACAGTCTTTATGTGCTAAGAAACACTGGCCAGCTGAAAACAGAGAAGTGTGTGTCATGTTAGTGAAATAATACACACACACACACACACACACACACACACACACACATATATTATTTTAGCCTATCAAGTCTAAAGAGACAAGCAAAGGTGCCACTTAAACTTCCAAATCATAATAATAATAATAAATAATAATTTTGCTACCAATAGCTACAGCAAGCATGTCCTGGGGGCTAATTGTGGCCCAGGGACTGAATTTAAACGGCTCATGGCTTGTCTTTGAAAATGTACTATATGTGGCCCACCACTCTTTGTTTGTTAATCAAGCAAGAACACTTTGAATTTTTTGAATTTTTTAATAACCCCTATGATGCAAAAAGCAGCCGCCCCCCAGGCACTTTCAAGTTATCTTATCTGGCCCCCATTCAAAAACATCTGGACACCCCTGAGCTACAGGATACCAAAATAGCCACCATCACTAAAAAAGGCCATCAGCTTTGAGCAGAACTTTCCTCTCAGCCTCTTCACTTCTCAGAACAAGGCAGAGGGAAAGCTCTGATTGGCTCTTTGATTGGGGGTTACTGCTGAACTTAAATGCTCATGATAACAGGCTCCGACTCAGAGGTAATGTCTCACAAAGCGCCGTGAAACAGAAGCAGCTCAGAGAGAGCATAATAGCTCCAACCAATCTAAGGTTTGAGATTTACATTCTTAACATTCAGTGTTTCTGAAACTTCTGTTTCTACACAGGTTAGACGCAGCATTTGTCCCAACAAATTCACACCAACACTTTAGCCGAGGGATGCTAACAGTTAGCCCTGTCACTGTGTGTGTGCGGGCTGCATCTCACTAACTGTCCCTGGTGCGGAGTGGATTTCTTATGATAAACAGAGAGACACCAGCTTTACAATCAAACAGGTTTTCACCCATTTTAAATAGTAAAAAGCAAAATGTGGCAGTCAATGTGTACATTGTGGACACTGAATTTTTATCTGTTTATAATTTCTATATTTTATTTCATTTTTATTACATTTTTATTTCCATTTGCATTATTATATAAGGTGCTATGGCGCTGCTCTGGGACCCCTCTGCCTTTCTTTGGGCCTACATGGAAAGCCTACGGCTGAGCACACCTCTCTGCCCTTCCATGCACGTACATAGAGTGTCCATAAAAAACAGACAGTCTGATGCTAAAGGACACACAGGCAAGAATTAAAAAAAAAAAAAAAAAAAAATTAGCAAGTGTAATACTATGAACGTCTTCAAGGAGAGACAGTCTGAAAAGGTGCTTTGTTAACCTCATAATGAAACAATATCATGTCCATAACATTAAACTTCAGCTAATGGGAAAACACGATGTCAGAATCAGAATCAAGTTTATCGTTTTATAATTTTTCACATACAAGGAATTTCCCTCAGTGTGCTGGTGCTTAAGATTAAACATAATATGTTGTATCTTGTTTGTTTATATTTAAATGTTAGCATGTTACCTTGCTAGCTTGTTAATGCATCGTGGTTGAGCATGTATTATATTAGCCTGTATGCCTGTTTAAGCATGCATGTGCTTGTGAGTGTGTGCGGAGTGCATTTTTGCTTGTATCTGTGTGTTTCTAATTTTGTGTGTGTGTGTGTGTGTGTGTGTGTGTAATGCACTGAGGGCTCCAGCTCTGTGTCCCAGGTGCCCCCTTCATTTGAAGACCAGCAGTTTCTTTATTATTAATGTGTGTTGGCTTGCAGCTCTGGGTCGACAGCCTCCCCTGCTCTGCTCTAAGATAAAACCAGCAGCGCTGAACAGGCAGAAATTTAAAGTCCTGGGTGTTGTTTGAATATTCTGGTCTGTCTGCATCCTGTCTGTGCTGCTGTGGAGACATTACAAGGCAGTTCAGAGAAGAAGGCAGGGAACGCTTTGGCCTTTAAGATGCTCACATACATCCCAAATTAATTACTTTCATGAGAGATAAATCCTGCTTCTGAAACTTTAGATTTCAGTGTGTGAATGACGATTAGTTGCAAAGATTTCAGAGATTGGATCGGGTGATGAGATTACTTTGCTGCTTTGGTGCAATATGGGGTGTAATCCAGCTCACCAGTATAGATGCTGGCACTGGAGGCCGGGATGCCAAACTGCGATTCGATGAATTTGGGGATGAAGGTGATGAAAGCGGTGACGATGGCGCTTTCTGCTGTGTAGGAGAGGCTGACGAACAAGAAGGTCACGTTGCTGAGAATCCTCACTGCTGCTTTGGGCAGGTCTGAAAGAGGAGAAGAAGAAGAGTGGACAAAGAGAAAGGGTTTACATTATGGTTTTTGTAATGAGGTTATCGGCGCAATTTCACACTAATAACTGGGGATGTGCGATATTGGAATTTTTGCTGATATCCGATATGCCGATATGTAATAACTCATTTCACTGATAACCAATACCGATATTGATACATCCGCTTTTTTCTCCACTTAATTTAAGTGATCATCAACTCTTCTCTGGAATGGAGTGGAATAAACATAATATTATGCATGCATTTTCAGAGATGGTTATCATACCTCCAAAATCTCATACTGTTGCAACCCAACCGTACTTTTACTAAATGCATTCTGTGCTGCATTGAAGTTAAGAAACAGATGGACTCATACTTTAGACTGTTTTTTTTAGACTGTTTTCTCCACAACTCTGGAGACCCTCTGTTTAGAGTTGACATCATCAGTGACATCAGCAGCCTTCGCTGACTCGTCACACTATTTCCTGGTACCTTTGATGTCCTTGCCGAAGCCCATGGACGAGGTGACCGCCTGGCTCTTGTTGTTGTTGCTCTTTTCCTTGAGGACGTCGTCGTCGCTGGACAGGTCGTCCAGGCTTAGCTTTTTCCTCCTCTTTTTCTTCTTGTGTCGGGGCGGCAGCTTCTTGGGGAAGGTGAACATGGGGAAGATGACCAGCAGCATGGCCACGGCACACAGCAGGAACCCGCTCCACCTGGACAGACGAGGGAGGATTGAAATCAAATATTCAAAAATACTGGAAAAACAATCAAGAGGTAAATTCAGGCGAGCCAGTCATCGACCAGACACTTGACTCTTCTCTCTGGGCTATCAAAGATTATCACTCTGGACTTGGTATAATTTTATTTCTGTGCCTCATTACTGTGCACATAAATAAATAAAATTAACCGTCGTCAGGCTTGTGCAAAATCACTGGTACACTCATCCATCCTCTTCCTGCTATCATCACCTATAATTCATGTAGGAAGCCTGTGGCTGTTAGCTAGTGACTCACTAGTTATGCTGTCAGTAAGAAGATGGCATCACTGAGAGCTGTGAATAGATGAATAACCACATCTCATACACAGCAGCACATTTACAGATGGATATAAAGTATGTACAGAAAAACGTGACCCAAAGAGCAAACATGCATCTTATGTACTTAGAGCGATGCTGCATTTTGGTAGAGTGTGGGCTTCCAGCACAAAGTATAATTCATAATGTGGTTGACTGTCTTTATCAGTCGCAGTTTTTCTCCTCTTGATTCACATTAATATCGCTTCAATAATCACTGGCACAGAAACAGGCATGAGTGAGGAGTCATGTTATATTACCCTATGAAGTATACATAATACAGGTGGAGTACACAATGGGGACAACAGTACATTTAACACTAAGTAAAAATCCAAAATTCAATCGAAAGTTAGCTTCAAACTGGGCTTGGCGTCCAGCCTCAGTATCTAACAGTGGCATCAAATATCTTGTCAGATTTTCAGGCTTTACCCATGTTTTATATTTCCTGATCCAAATTAAGACTTTCAGACCAAACAGTTTCGGGGATTCCCTGAGAGGAGCTGCCAGCTGAGGAGCTCCTCCGAGAACTACCTACATACCTTCAGGGGCGTTTTTTCTGTTCGCATCTGCACCGCCAAAAAGAACTTTGAGGTAACGTAATGTAAACCATCCAGCAGCTTGTAAAGCACCATCACTTTCACTCTGACAAGTTAAAATCAGATTTTAGCCACTGCCGCATATATGCTCCATGAAGCCGACCTCACTGTTGGTCCATTTGTCCACATTTGTCATAGAGTTTTTCCTTAATGCGGTGTTTCTGGATTCTGTTGACAAATTTTAAAAAATGGTGCTGCGCTGGCTCTCGCGTTCAACAATCAGTGAGAACTTGCGTCACTCTAGGTTCCTCCTGTACTCTGAAACAGGTGTTAAAAAAAAGTCCCTGAAGATGGCGCTCTAAGGAGCCGTACACATGCCGCATCTTTAAACTCCTGGAAAACACGAGGTTGGAAGCTGGGTGCTACTCTTGTACATTTTCCGTGCCAGTTTTCAAGAGCACGGTGGCAGGTTGCATCTTAGGTTGCTGAAAAACCTCAACAAGTATCAAACCATAGCCTACTTGCCTGAATTCCTGAGTGCAGAGCCGATCTTCTTCCAGACGCTGTTTGTGCGTAGACCTATTGTCTGTGGGACCGATGTAAAGCTCTGGCAGCCCTGCACTAACATGATCAACTTCTTCTTCATATTTATCACAGACTGATATTTACAGAAGGGAAAGATATCTCTCGGCTGTGATTGGTTGGTCCTCGTCACATGACATGCGGTGCAGGCTGCTGCCTTCCAAAAGTTGAACTCAGTTTATCTCAAGATGCAGTCATTCGCCCTGAAAGATGGGAACTTGGGAACAAGTGCACACTGCAAAGTGTACCTGCCTGCCGCATGAATACATTGAAAACAATGTATCTGAGGGTGCAAAAAACACGGCACATGTACGGCCCTTAAGAAGTTTGATCCTGGTTCCTCGTTCTTACGGGGGGGGGGGGGTCTTAGAACACTAGAAATGTTCTTTGTTTGTGCAAAGTTTATTCATAGGCGTGAGAATCACAGGTTTAATCTGGAAACGATATCACAAAGTCTGACTGTTTGCTATTGTTTGCCTGGTGCTAGGCTGCTAGCACTGTTTCAGCTTTTAGGAAGTAGGTGTGCTTGGACCGAAATGAGGACTAAGACGTGCGATGGGTATTTGAAAATGAAGGCGAATCTGCAGTTTTCTGCCCCTAGTGAGCAATTTGGAATAAATTGTAGTATTTTATTTTTGTCAACAAATCCCGTGAAGAGACCAAAACCAACACTCAGTATGTTTACATGACATCAGAGAAAATCGATTTATTGTGTTAGTCCGACTAAAACCAGACTTTTAAAATACATGTACACGTTAGTATGACTGAAATCATACCAAATCAAATTTCTCAAAGTCGGAATAACACACCCAGATTATGTGACTGGGAGTTGAATTCCTCCTACATGTATACAGTCAATCAGACCCAAACTGGCCGAGGCACTCTGAGCATGCTCCACAATTTCACCCTGGGCTTTGACCCGGAAGTCAAATAGCATTAAATGCACAACAAAAGAAGAAGTCGGTAACAACATGGTGAAATCTAATTCCAGAGCTGTGCATTTTTGGATGAACAAAATGTACAGAGCTGTAAAGTTGTCCACCATGGTACCAGTTTAACACTAGCTAACTGTAGCTAACTTGTTTGGTCTGTGATGCAATATTAGGTCAACAGGAAAAAGGTCCGATACAAACAAGCTGAAAGGGGGCATATCTTCACCTATCGTAGCAGAGTCGGACATACTTTGGTCAATAAATCAATTCCCCTCCTGTGCTTGTATACTGGGACAAGGGCAGGAGTCCAATTAAATGGCCTAGCTGAGCTGTAACTGTAGCTCCACTTAACTGTGCATGTAAACATACTACTGTCTGACCCCTGTACACTGTCTCTGGCAGTCACTGTCACAGCTCCAAGCCAATTGGTTCAATGAGGAAATCTTATAAACATAAATTTAAAAAAAAACAAAACTGCAGTGTGTGTGTGTGCTAATGCAAATGAAGGATCATGTCCCGTATTGCAACAGTGTGAGTGACTGATGTGTTTGAAGGTTTCTGCACAACAATGGAGCAGATTTTAATTTTTCTTTATGGGATTTGTTGCCAAGATGAAAACTAAAGAATATCACTGAAGTTATCCTTTATATTCTCTAAACTACAAACTGGAAAACGTAAGGTTTTGGCACACAGATATTATACTGGCACTAATCCAGCCCTATCTTTGATACACAGACACACACACACACACACACACACACACACACACACACATTACACTTCATCAAGCCCAAAGCAGCCAAATAGTTCTCGATTAAGGTTGTCAAAATATACCACGTTTAAAAAGATACGATCTGTGTTAACTATAAATTAACTCGTATGGAAAGTATTAAAGCTGTAATATATAACAACCAGTACTCAAGTTGTAAAATAAAATCAGGGGGGACGGTGGATTTTATCACATGGGAACATAATTTGTGCTGATGACAGCGCAGAGGGTCTGCCATAGCACCACTGTTCTTACATAGTTAGGGTCAAATGCACAGGACAAGTGCAAAATCAGTTCTTCTTCTTCTACTTGGGTCAACCGATGATACCAATAATAATCAAAGTCAATTTTGCTTTTAGAATATTGAATTATAGAGTATTTTTCAAAAAAGCAGTTAGTGGTAAATGATCAAAACTTTTAATTGTGATTAATTAAATCATTATAAATTAAACAAGAACCCCTTCATGAAAAAAATAAAAAAGAAATTGGGAAAAATGTTGATCTTTATTGATACAAATACAAATATTGTAGGTTAGGTCTTTTTGGGGTGTTTTTCCTGCCTTTACTTTTAAGCTTATATCACAGTCATTATAAAGGCTACATACACATGCTAACCAGATTTGCAATCATTTTATGTCCTACTATGTGCCTATATTTTATATTAATTTTTATATCAATGAAAAAAACAAATCCGTGTGACTAAATTATTACATTTTTACATGTATCTCACCATAGCAAGTTGGAAGAAGACATATTCTGCCATATATGAAGAGGGGAGACTCTCTGGAATCTGGCAATATAAGAACCATGATGCTGGGACATTCTGTCACTTCACAGCTGTCCAAAACATGTGGTTTGTGCCAGGCGGACATGATTGCCAGTATTTTTTCATTATTGCAAGAAATTCCATTGACTCATTCACAAGTTAAAAATGTGTTTTATCCGAAAGAAACATGCAATATTTACATCTAAGATCATAGAAAAATAGTAATAATATTATTCCTCACTATATGAAGTGACTGTTAACAAGTTCTGTATAATGGATTGTAAAGAAATTGGTCAGGTTTTTATTTTGTAGACAATTAATCTGTATTTATAGCATGATGGGATGACAGCACAATGATGTGTGGTATCATTGGAAAGCTCTGGTCCTGCCCTTTCATGTGATATGCATGGCATTTCAGTGCAACCCTGCACTCGTGAGTAATCCATCCAAGAGTAATGTGTGTGCAAAGCTGTATGAAAGCTCTGTGATACATAATTTTAGTTTAACTTTTTTTTCGCTGTTAAAACATTGGACTACCAGTAAGTGCTTGGTCTTGTCAGAAAGTTGTGGTTCCAAGAGACAGCAGATTTAAAATTTTGCAGTAGCGTCATGATTGGCTGATGGAGATCGTGGCAAAGCTTCATTGGATAACTAGAAGAGTGAATACCCATAGTCAGCAGATAAGAGGAAGCAGTGGGGGTGAGATGGAGAGAATTGTGAATGGATGAGCACAAAGAAAGTCTTCCTGATTAAACACACAAAATCCCAAATCAGACAACTGTAATTATAAAACCATACACTGTCGCTTCCCTTCTGAGGTGAACGGACGTGTTTAACAGGCGCTCCCTGCATGGTCTGCTAAATCCCCCAAATTAGAGCTGTTTCAACTTTTTTAAGTCTTAAACTATATAATGAGAAGGGGGAGGCCGCGAAAAAATACCGGCAAACTGACCCAGACACAAGAAAATAGTGAGAAACACTTAACAGGAACAGTCAACAAAGACGTGCATGACGAACACATGGCTATGGATAGCCTGCAAGCTAGCATCGGGGCCATCCACAAAGAGATACTGGCCATTCGCTCAGACATTAAGGACGAACTAAGCTGCCTCCGTGACAACCTTTCTGGCGACATGAAGAGGGATTTGGCTAGCTTTAGAGAGGACGTTAATGGAAAGCTGAACGAAATTATGGCCGACATGAAAGAAACCAGAGACTGAGCCGAGGAGGCAGTACAGCGTGTGGCAGATATGGAGGAGTGGACAGCGGCGGCGAAAGAGGTGCTGTCTCAAACTTTAAACAATCAAGACAGAATTCAAGCCAAGCTGACTGACTTAGAATCTTGCTCGAGGAGAAACAACGCCCGTGTGTATGGGATTCCTGAGGACACAGAGGGAAGCAGCCTGCAAGAATTTATTGAGCGTTTTATTAAGGCTGAGCTGTCGCTGCAGGACATTGATCTTGGCATTCAACGCTGCCACCGGGCTCTGGGTCCCAAACCACCGCAGAATGTCAGCCCCCGCTCCATGGTGATTTATTTTTTGGAGTACAGAACCTAAGAGTTGGTACTTCGCTCCACGTGGAAAAAAGGAGAGCTCCGCCTTGGACAACAGAGGGTATACTTCGACCAAGATTACCCAGCGGAGACCCAAAAGAAGAGGAAAGCTTACGCCCCCATCAGAAAGCTCCTAAAAGAAAAAGGTCTCCGCTTTCAAACCCCGCCACCAGCTAAGCTTCTGGTGTTTTTCGAGGGCGGCCCCGTCTTATATGACAGCGCATCAGATGCTATGGAGAATCTGAGGAAGAGGGGGCTGACACCAGGCAGCGACAGCACCGAGGGAGCCTCCGCGGTGGCGTCACTGATGGAGAGGCTGAATAAATTATCCTGGGAGACGGTGGAGTCGGACATGCACAGAGAGAGGGCTCGGAAAAAACTCATCAGATTTCGCCGTGACGCTGAGGACACAGCCTCCACATCAAGATGAACACCACCCAAATAACCATTTGACATCTCTGTGGTAGGATTGCCAACACACTGAGTTAAATCAGCATAAACGCTAAGAACTGACCCTATTTAAAATGGGACTCTGTGTCAGGCTTTTATGTTATAAGCCCGTTTTCTGTAACCTTTACTGATGCTATAGTTTGCTGTAAATAGATCAAAGCATCAGACCGCTGATCTGGGAGCCTGTTTCACTCCGAGTGTGCACTGGACTTATACTCATACTGAGCTATGTCAGTTTGCACTGGAGAGACCCTTCATTTACTGGAGGCTTTTCTCTCCAATCAGGACTCCTTCTTTATGGGACATTTTGTTTTGGAAGCTGTTTTTTCTTTAATTTCCCTTATCTGGGTGTTTTCAAGTTACAAGTTCTTTGTTATTGTTTTTATTCAAGTTCAAATGTTAAGGTCATCTGGGGTGTGCATGGTGGAGGGAAAAATTGTATTAAACAATTTATGTCTCAGCAAGAATATAGAATCATAACCCTTAATGTTAATGGGTTACAAAATCCAACTAAAAGAGGAAAACTCATAGCTAAGATGAAGAGGGAACAACAACATATAATCTTTTGGCAAGAAACTCATCTGGTAAAAACAGACCATGAGAAACTTAAAAAAATGGGTTTTAAAAATACATTCTATTCTTCTTATACAAGTGGACATGCAAGAGGGGCTGCAATACTTATTGCAAATAAAGTAGATTTCCAGCTCTCCAAACAGATCACGGACAAGGAAGGGCGTTTCGTCTTGGTGAGAGGAACGTTAGACTCAAAGGAAGTAACATTAGTTAACGTCTACAGACCGCCAGGACAAGACAGGACACTAATTAATAGAATATTTGATCTTACAGCTGCAGAAATTTCTGGTGTCTTGCTCTGTGGTGGGGATTGGAATGCACAGTTGCGTCCCACCATGGATTCCTCAAACCCAACAAAAAAAATTAACTCTGAGTTACTGTATATTAAGAAAATGATTAAAAGGCTTGGCCTTGTTGATGTATGGAGGGACTTTCACCCATAAGCTAAACAATATACTTTTTTTTCCCACCCCCACACAGTTTACTCACAAATTGATTATTTTTTTTTATTTTTAGAACAGACAGACACAGAGTATTAGATTGCAACATCGGTGTTAGGGACGTATCCGACCACTCCGGAGTATATTTGAAACTACATTTAGATGTTCAACTCAAAAACACTATTTGGAGACTCAATACTACTCTGCTAAATGATAACCAATTTGAGGATTTTATAAAAAAAGAAACTAGGGACTATGAAGAATTTAATAGTGACACAGAGGTGACACCGTGACACCTTATGAGACGCTGCAAAGGCAGTATTGCGAGGAAAAAATGATAATGTGGTCATCACAAAAGAAAAAAGAAAAACTTAAGCAACTCAATGGCCTGATAAATGAACTAGACACAATGGAACAGAAGCATATAGAGACGAATGATCCTGCAATATTGGAACGAATATCGGTTGTGAAATCAGAACTAAATAAGAAACTAAATAACAAGGTGGAACTCAAACTTAAGTATATCAAACAAACTTATTATGAGAATGGACCTCGAGCGAAAAAAATATTGGCCTGGAGATTAAGAAAACAACAGTCTGAAAGATCCATCTACAAAATAAAAGACCCCGCCACCAACCAGATGTGTCATAGGCCAGAAGATACACATAAGTCATTTGAAATATACTACAGAAACATATACAGTCAACCCAAATTAGCAGAGCCCCCTACAGTAAAGCATTTCCTAGACTCCCTAGACTTACCATCTATTGGCATAGAACAAAACAAGCGAATAACCACAGACATAACAAAAGCAGAGATTGATAAGGCCATTTCAAAACTGAAAACGAGTAAAGCACCTGGGGGAGATGGACTGCCGGCAGAGTGGTATAAGACTTTTAGGGACTCCCTGACACCATTGTTACTAAAATGTTTTAATTATGTACTTATGTACATCCTAGAAACAGGCCATAATATCTGTATTTCCGAAACCAGGAAAGGACAAGACAGAGTGCAGCTCATATAGACCTATTTCTGTTTTAAATACTGACTATAAAATATTCACCTCAATAATTGTTAACAGACTAGAAGATATCATCCCAGACCTGATCGACACGGACCAGACGGGTTTTGTTAAAAACAGACGCACCCAAGACAACGTGAGGCGAGCAATACAGCTCATGGACATTATGAGCAGTAGTAATACAAAGTCTTTAGCAATTAGTTTTGATGCAGAAAAAGCGTTTGACTCCGTGCGGTGGGGGTTTCTATACTTGACTATATAACGTTTCAGCTTCAATGATACAGTTATAAGATGTCTTAAATCCATATACGATTCACCAATGGCCCGCATTAAAATAAACGGCAGTTTTTCAAGCACAATCCCTCTGGAACGGGGATGCAGGCAAGGCTGCCCATTAAGTCCCATCTTATTTGCGTTATTTATAGAGCCACTTGCTCAAAAAATCAGGGAAGACCCGAAAATTAAAGGAATTTCACTTAAGGGAAGAGAATATAAAACATGTCTGTACGTGGACGACATCTTGGTGACTTTGTCTGACCCTGATACCAGTCTGCCTAAACTCATGTCCTGCCTCGATCAATTTGGTCTCTATTCGGGATATAAATTGAACATAGAGAAAACTCAGACCCTCTCTTTTAATTACTTACCTCAAGAAGACATACGCAAAATGTTTAAATTTAAATGGAAAACTAAAATTATAAAATACTTAGGTATTAATATTCTCAAGACTTTAAAGGACATATATGAAGCAAATTATGGTATTATTACAAACAAAATTAAAAATGACTTGGACAGATGGGCTCCACTGACACTTGATTTGCATAACCGAATAGAAACTATAAAAATGATTGTTCTACCTCAACTGTTTGTACTTTTTCAGTCCATTTTAGTGGAAATACCATCTAAACAGTTCAACGAGTGGAATTGGATGATCTCTAGGTTTACAGTACAGGCCAAAAGTTTGGACACACCTTCTCATTCAATGTGTTTTCTTTATTTTCATGACTATTTACATTGTAGATTCTCACTGAAGGCATCAAAACTATGAATGAACACATGTAGAGTTATGTACTTAACAAAAAAAGGTGAAATAACTGAAAACATGTTTTATATTCTAGTTTCTTCAAAATAGCCACCCTTTGCTCTGATTACTGCTTTGCACACTCTTGGCATTCTCTCCATGAGCTTCAAGAGGTAGTCACCTGAAATGGTTTTTCAACAGTCTTGAAGGAGTTCCCAGAGGTGTTTAGCACTTGTTGGCCCCTTTGCCTTCACTCTGCGGTCCAGCTCACCCCAAACCATCTCGATTGGGTTCAGGTCCGGTGACTGTGGAGGCCAGGTCATCTGCCGCAGCACTCCATCACTCTCCTTCTTGGTCAAATAGCCCTTACACAGCCTTGAGGTGTGTTTGGGGTCATTGTCCTGTTGAAAAATAAATGATCGTCCAACTAAACGCAAACCGGACGGGATGGCATGTCGCTGCAGGATGCTGTGGTAGCCATGCTGGTTCAGTGTGCCTTCAATTTTGAATAAATCCCCAACAGTGTCACCAGCAAAACACCCCCACACCATCACACCTCCTCCTCCATGCTTCACAGTGGGAACCAGGCATGTGGAATCCATCCGTTCACCTTTTCTGCGTCTCACAAAGACACAGCGGTTGGAACCAAAGATCTCAAATTTGGACTCATCAGACCAAAGCACAGATTTCCACTGGTCTAATGTCCATTCCTTGTGTTTCTTGGCCCAAACAAATCTCTTCTGCTTGTTGCCTCTCCTTAGCAGTGCTTTCCTAGCAGCTATTTGACCATGAAGGCCTGATTCGCGCAGTCTCCTCTTAACAGTTGTTCTAGAGATGGGTCTGCTGCTAGAACTCTGTGTGGCATTCATCTGGTCTCTGATCTGAGCTGCTGTTAACTTGCCATTTCTGAGGCTGGTGACTCGGATGAACTTATCCTCAGAAGCAGAGGTGACTCTTGGTCTTCCTTTCCTGGGTCGGTCCTCATGTGTGCCAGTTTCGTTGTAGCGCTTGATGGTTTGCGACTCCACTTGGGGACACATTTAAAGTTTTTGCAATTTTCCGGACTGACTGACCTTCATTTCTTAAAGTAATGATGGCCACTCGTTTTTCTTTAGTTAGCTGATTGGTTCTTGCCATAATATGAATTTTAACAGTTGTCCAATAGGGCTGTCGGCTGTGTATTAACCTGACTTCTGCACAACACAACTGATGGTCCCAACCCCATTGATAAAGCAAGAAATTCCACTAATTAACCCTGATAAGGCACACCTGTGAAGTGGAAACCATTTCAGGTGACTACCTCTTGAAGCTCATCGAGAGAATGCCAAGAGTGTGCAAAGCAGTAATCAGAGCAAAGGGTGGCTATTTTGAAGAAACTAGAATATAAAACATGTTTTCAGTTATTTCACCTTTTTTTGTTAAGTACATAACTCCACATGTGTTCATTCATAGTTTTGATGCCTTCAGTGAGAATCTACAATGTAAATAGTCATGAAAATAAAGAAAACGCATTGAATGAGAAGGTGTGTCCAAACTTTTGGCCTGTACTGTATATGGCAGAACAAGAAACCAAGGGTACGATATAAAACTTTACACTTACCAAAAGACAAAGGAGGGATGTCACTCCCATGTTTGGAGAGCTACTACAAAGCAGCACAACTGCAGTATGTTGTCTACTGGTGTGAAGAGGGATATGATGCCAAATGGAAAGAAATAGAACTGAGTCAACTTGATATCCCTCTTCAACCTCTGATAGGTGATAAAAGCCTCAAGACTATACACTCAAGTAATTTAAGTGACCTTACAAAAGTCCCCCTTAACATCTGGTTCGAAGAGGTCTGCAATTCACACTTAGAGAGGAATGCACAGTTATTAAGTTGGGTTGAATATGATAAAGATTTCAGACCAACACAGCTTGATTTGAGATTTAAGGAAATGACCCGAAAAGGCATTACTTTATACTGTGTAATTTCATCCGATACTGGCTTGGACAGTTTCCAACAACTGCAGGAAAAATATGATTTAGACACACATGATTTCTACAGATACTTACAGCTTAGGCATCATTTTGACAGAAACATTAAAACTCTAGAGGAATGTGACAGGGACCTCATTAACATTATCATTGATGCCTATAAAGGTAAAATCTATAAGTGAGTGGTTTCTAGAATATACTTATGCCTGCAATCTTAAAAAAAACTGTCAACATCCTATGTTAAATGTACTTGGGAGAAGTAAGCAATGTAACGCTGACAGAAGACGAGTGGCTAAACATATGTCAAATTAATTCCTCAACCACCAGTTTAGGGCAGTGGAGGGAGTTCACGTGGAAGAATGTTATCAGGTTTTTTACAACCCTGAGAAGAAAATATCTACAGAGTGGCGGAACTGAATCTGGGCAATGTTGGAGGCAATGTAGTAATGTGATGGCTGACCACTATCATATCTTTTGGTGTTGGTCAGTAATCCAACCTTACTGGCTGGATGTAGTTTAAGAAATAAAATCAATTCTTGGTTTTGAAATTGACTATAACTTTCAAACTATATATTTGTGTAATCTGCCAACTGATCTCAGTTCCCAGGATAAGTACTTACGGAAAATACTGCTGACAGCCAGCAAAAAATCAATAACAAGGAAATGGCTTAACAGAGAACCACCAATGGTGAGAGAATGGACGGCCACTGTAAAAGAAATATACAAAATGGAAATGCTGACCTCCCTAAGATTTAATGGTAATAAGGCCCAGAAGTATTGGTCGAAATGGCTATTATATGTAAGTGAAAAAATGGTATAGAATAATGCCTCTTTTCTTTTCCCTTATTTGCTCACTACTGAGATGGATGTTTAATGTCAATTTCCCGCCATTGACTTGTTTGTGCCCTATGGACATGTCTGACAAGACACCTTCCCCACTCCCTATCTAGACTGAATTGACTAACATTGGAAAGACTCCCACCCTCTTCATCCCCCACCCATGGACTACTGTAACCCCATGCCACATGGAAAAATATAATTGTTTGCTTCTTTTCTTTCTGATACACTACATTATCTCCTTTGGTGACCTGATTGTTCTGTATTGTTTGGTTTATACATTATGTTCTCCTGTATAAAACCTAAAAAACTTTGCACTGAAATATTCGTAATATTAATTAATGAGTGACAGCTGCAAGAGAAATCTCTAATTTTAGTGGATGTCAAATCCATTATCATTTCATTGAGCTAGTTTCTTTTGCGGCTGTAAGTCATTCATCATCAATCATCATTATGCAGGCCACTGTCTTAAGCAAGGCAAGAGACCTGAAACCAAGTCCACCACCTCCCAGAACTTTGAGCGAGGCTTTGACTTCAAGGGGACAGATGTGTGCAAGGCGAGTCCGACTCCCTGAGGAATCATTACCAAAATGTGGCAATGTGCGAGCTAGGGCCCTCACACAGCGAAATGAATGCCACCCACTGCAGGTAAGTGACGAAGAAAACAGTGAGGCTGATCCTCAGCTAATCTGTGTCCCCCCTATTTCCACAAAGACGGAACCTGCAGGACGATGTTTCCCTGTGGCGTCAGATGTGTCATTGCCTAAATATGGCATTACTCAAGCTAGGGCCCTTAAACAGCACATAGAGCGCAACCCACTGCAGAGGGAACCTGCAAAGAGGGAACCTGCAGGAATTCGTTGTTTCCCTGTTGAGACAGATGTATTGTTGCCTAAATATGGCAATACCAAGGCCAGGGCCCTCAGACATTACATACAACACAACCCACTGCAGCTCAGTTGGACTTAAAGGGGAACACGAATTCTGATATGTTATTTCCATGGCCTTGGAAAATCCTATCAATATTTGGGAACATGAGCTACTCTCTCTCAAAACCAGAAACCAGAGAAGAAAGTCTCAAATTTGTGATTTCATAGGGTGTAAAGTCTGGAGCTGCTCCGTGAACAATGAATGGCGCCTGAGTTTGTTGACCCACATAAAGTGGTCATGTTTTTTACACCCAGTTGAGCTCAATCTTATTGTAGTTCTCAGTTCTGAAACAGAAAATGTATCTGTTGAGTCGGAACATTCCCCTGGGTGCTCTCAGTGTTACTACAACATCTTTCCCAATTATTATCAATGGAGCAGCTCCAGGCTACACACCCTCTGACATAACAAATGTGAGTTTTAGCATTCTAGCTTTTAGATTTGTGAGAGAGTCCTTTATTTTCATTTTCAGTGGTGAGCACTGATGTCTCTGGGAGGTTCTGTTTTCCCATGTGTGGTTTTCCCCGGGTGCTCCGGTTTCTCCCACATATCATAATATAAGATTAGGTTAATTTGGAAAAAATAAAATAAAAACAATCAAAACTATATAATGTAGGTTTTAAGAGTTTTATTTAGCACTGCATGAACTAGCCCGTATTAAATCACACACATATTGCCAAGTTTAAATATGAGGTGGGCTCGTCAATCTGCCGCGATGCCTAAAAGTGGACAGAATCTTTTCTGAACTTTTGGGTTACTTGAATGATGGAGACATTTACGCAGCGTATCATTTTCAATTAGTGGCCAGCATTAATACTGCTGTTAAATCACTTTTTTTGAAGTAGAAAAACTACATTCGGTTGAAATGTAGAGCTACAGTAGTAGATATGGTCGTACATTTCTCATCAGATTTCTGCCTTCAAGGTTGCTGTATATGATTGAGTACTGCATTTAGGAACTGTGGCACAATGTAGCAATTTCAGTATACAAAGGAGACCACAGTTCACATTGCACATGCAAACTAATCCGAAAGTTACGAAACCACACTGTTTCTTATTTTCAGGTCATTATACAATAATATAAACATAGCTATGAATATTTCATACCATTTCTGCCAATAGATGACCCTAAATCCTACAGAATGGGCCATTTATATCTATATAACCAGCAGGTTAGTTTGTTTGATTTAGTTTGCATTTGTGCTGCTAGTGTCACAAGCACACATTTAACCATTACAACCACTTTAATTCACATTACTTTAAACAAAAACATTACCCTAACCTTAAACATTACCCTAGAGTGTGTGCAAGCACCTAGGCCCTGGCACCCTGTTGTGCCAATAGTCACAGTAAAGTTCCCCCTCAAGTGAAGCATACGATTATGCAACAGTTACAAACAAAAATTAAAATCTGCAAACAGTGATGAACGGACCCTTGCACCTTTGCGCAACATGGAGGTGCTGGCAGGATGCTGACTGACGCGACATTTCATGTCTGTGAAAGTCAGACACTGCATGCATGAGATAGCATATCCTCCATGGAGTGTGGGTGCTGGAATGACCTATGTCACATTTTTTACTACTCCCTCCGCTGTTTCACATGATATGAGTGTCTTCTCGGTACGACGCACGGTTGCGGAGAAAATCCATAGAGAGAAACAATTTGTGTGAATTTGGACGCATTATGCGTCATTCGGGCGCCCTCTATAGGGCACAGACATCCACGGCGCAGCTTGCTGAGATACGATATATAAATATCTTTGCATGCACGCCCTCACCCACAGTATTTTACTCAATATGCATAAAACCAAAGGTAAAACTAAATGTTGAAATAGCAGTAATACCACATTCATTCAAAAATGACAAAAGGGGTGGAAAGGGGGGATGGCTGTTTTAGAAGGGGGATGATTTTGACCATTTTTATTTCAAGGGGGACGCCATCCCCCCTCATCCCCTCTCAACTCGAGTACTGATAACAACAGCTCTACAGTCACATTTTCAACCCAAGGCTGACGTTCTTACAAATGTCTTGGTATGTGTTCAGTGACTTTTTTGTAGCAGCACTGTGTGCAGAGTCATAAAAATAAGAAAAAATGATCAGATGATTTGTGTGACTATCAGTTTCTTTCTTTTTTGCTGTGGTATCAAAAGAAATATTGAGTATTGTTTTGAGCATTGCATGGAAGTTAAAAATTCTGGTACCATGGCAAAATTGTTCTCACCAGTTGCCGATGAAGCGGGGGTCGCTTTGATCGATGTTGACGACAGTCTTGGGGTCCACGTAAAAGCCGATGAGGACTCCCCCCAGCAGGTAACCAGCGGCTGGACCCAGTGCTCCCATCACGTACATGATGGCTGAGGAGGGGAGAAAAGAGTGAAGCATAGTGAGAAAATCACCTTCTTCCACATTCAGCAGTCACAGGACAACACTATTCTCAGACCTTCAACTCAAACCATTGTCTTGCCCCACTCAAAATATATAATTTAATAATTAAATTAATATCGTGAACATGCAGGCGACTAGTGAACTAATGGCCCTAAATGACAACTACTGGTAACTGTCACTGCCATTTTTTTCCCCACTGGAGGGTTGCGGAGCAGGGGGTTGATATCAGCTGATCTAAACTATCTTTTGCCCGATCTGAACTATCTTATAGACTTCCTCTATTTAAAAAGTCACCTGATTACTTTGGATGAACTCAAAGTAACTGCCGGTTTCCTCCAACTTACAGAGCTGACCTGTGCGCTTTGCACTGTCCCTCCTTTTCTCTCCACAGAGTAAAAGATGTGATCATGAAAACACACAGCAGCAGGAGAGGAGTGACTAACCAGCAGGTGTGATCACTGGTTTGTGCTCAGCATTTAGCCGTGTGTCATCCTGATCACTTCCCTCGACTGTCTGAGTCTTATGTACATGATTTAAGCTAAGAGGAAGGTCTGTCAAATTCTGTGTCAGGTTATTTAATTATCTAAACTCAGTGCCAAACTTTAACCCTTATGTAACACTTCAAATCAAACTAATCTAGCTTTGGAAGCGGGGTACAAAAGGCCATGTGTGTGGGTCATGTGTTCAGATCATATGACCGTGTAATAAGGGGCCTGCATGAGGCTGAGAATAAGATTTCTCCAATTAGAGGGAATTAAAATCTTAAATTCTTTGGCCGGAGTTGAAAGCAGAAACACAAAAATCCGGTGGCGTGACTTAAAAACTCAAAGCTGGTCAGGCACCGGACCAGACTGAACGTTATCTAACTGTCACAGTCCTGGGAACTCACAGGGAGTGCCGGGTTCATGTCAGGAGTAGTTTCCAAGACTGGGCTTTTCAAAATAAAATGACAAGTGATGCCTCAGCAGAGTGTGGGGCGTCTTTTACTAATCTTCTCTTTTTTGTAAAAATAAACTACTGTGTTTTTTGGTGGAAGAACTCGTATGGACTGATTTAGTCATACTCATAACTCAAGCTGAGGCTGTAGTTGGTAACTTGTTGCTGAAACTGTCACTACATCCACACAGTATTACATGAGACAGAAAATGTACAAAAAAAAAAATCATGTTCCTCCTCGCACTGCTCATGGTGGCATTTGCAAGAATCCACCTCATGTGAACAAAAACAACCAATCAGAGCCGAGGAGTCTCTAACGAAGCTGTCAATCATGTCAACCACTGCTCCTGAACTGCGGCCAAACTGTCAAACTAGGCAGCGCTGATCAAATATGAATATCATTGAATATGAATATGAAAATATTCTATTACTGCATAGTCTATTTCTTGAAATAGGTCCAGTTTCTGTTCGTGTTGATGTTTTTGTGTTCTCCGCCTTATTATGTCGATGACTCATGCTCAAACTGTATTTTATGTATTTTTATGCGACTTACATTCTCGTATTTTCCTCTATGTGTTGTCTTTCAATGTAAAGAATACTGTGAGTTTACATATAATAAAATGTGCTAATTTAAATAAAATTGCCATTTCCGAATGTGTTCAGAAACATATTTAGGTGTACTGTTTAGCTGTAAAATGAGAACATTTGTGACCCCTCTGCCATGTTGGAAACAGTCGAGCCAAAAAGCCAGACTAAAAATTTTTCTTCTCTGCTTTTCTTTATCACCCACTGAGCTGATCTTCTGTCTGTCTGTCTGTCTGCTTGTGTGTGTATTTTACTGTGTGTGTGTGTGTGTGTGTGTGTGTGTGATTGCTTGTCTAGCAGCGATACTCGGCCATTACTAAAAGAAAAAAAAAAAGAATAAGACCAGATGCCAGAATTATCATGGCAGATTGGTGCAAGAGATATTATTCTGGCCTGCTGGGAAACTGACAGAGAGGAGAGGCCAACAGCGCGTGGCCGACCGAGCGTGGCCAAAAGGAGCGCTTGGCGGAGCAGCTGATAAGAGCAGCCAAGGTGGCCAAGGTGCTTCCGCCTCCTGTCTGAAGTTGAATCCAGATGTAGTCTGAGGTACCAAAAATTGGCCTCCATGGATTTAATAAGAATTTGTATTTGGTAGTACCAAGAAAACTCGGTTGGCATCCTTAAAAATCCAAAGTTCGGTACCCAAGACTCCAGTAGAAGATTGGACTCAGCTGGGTGACCTGGACCTGAGCGTGAGCACTTGTTTCCACGACAGAGTCCCACCACCTTGGGTCAGGATGCCGTTGTCAGCGGAAACTGTTGTATGAGCACTGCTGTATGAGTGCCACTCTTCCATGCCCGCCCAATCAGGGGTGATTAGCTAGCCAATAAGGACATTAAAGGGAGGAGGGGCATTGCATGATAGGGCATTGGGCTTTAGCGGAGGTCTATGCTCCCCAAGTGGCCTTCTAGTTCTTTTTAAAATATAAAATGGAGAAAAAGAAGACAGATTGCCATCCCTATTTTCACAATTTGTGTTCATGTCAGAGCAGTCAAAATCCCACAAATATAAAATCTACGATGAAATAAAGCCAAGTAAAGCAGCAAAAGTCAAAGCAAAGTGTCCCTTTTATCTGATAAATTATTTTAACAATGAATTTATTGTCAGAATTGTTGATTAATTTTCTGTCCATTGACCAATAAAAAACACCACATTAGATTTTGTCCATATTGCCCTGCTCTAATGTATGAAAAGTGATTATGTTTTACTGATATTCCTAAAAAAAAAAAAAAAAACCTCCTCTCTGAAAGGAATAAAATTCTCTCAACATTTATAATTTTCAGAGGCCCTTCCCGTCAAACCCCCAAGATACTCCACTAAATGCCAGCACCAGCATGAGCACTGCAGTTAGTCATCTGCAGAGAATCTTCACAGAGGGATATTTTCTGACCCTCCACTCTCCCCCACCAGACTGTTACATCATCTGACTGGGATAGCCAGAGCCTGGGATGATAAAGCATTGGGATGGGATTGAAGGCTTGGGCTTCCAAGGGGACCCAGCGGCATAGCGGATAATCCCTTATCTAGCTGGAGAAGAGGGAAAACCCTCGGCTGGCGGGCTGCCGTGTTACGCAACGTGATGCAGACCATCAGCAGAGGGATAAAAGACGACCAGGCTGCTGGTGGTAAGGCGGGCAACCGGGAACCGCTTACACATGAGAAGCCAAGAAGAAAGTGTCACAAAAAAAAAACCAAGGGAAATGGAGAAAGAAGATGAGAGCGATGGAGATGGTAGACGGTTCAAAGAGAGAACAAGACAGAAGAAGAGAAATGTTACATTTCTATTAAAATGTTGAATAAATTTCAGATAAATTTCTGAAGTTACAACAAAAAATTTCCATCAACAGCCTTTATAAGAATATATATTAAGGACAGGAACGTGAGTAGTGAAGCTAAACAGGCTGCAATGTAACCACTCAGGGTATGTTCACACCGTCAGTTTATGATTTTGCCATTGACAGTCTCAGGTTGCTATTTTAAGTGTCTGAAAACATTATGGAAAGGATCTCTACAGAGACAGATCTTTTTGTGAAAGAGTAATCCTTTTTTTAAAACCTGAAACAGCCCTGAATTTGCAGGTTAAGCTCACCAGACATCATTTAAATAAACAGTGATTTTATCAACATAAAACACACTTCATTCAAAGTCAACAGAGGCCAAATAAAGTTCAAAAAGTTGTTTCGGTTGGCCTTCTCACTGTTCCTACAATCACCAACTCTGGTTTAGTTAAATAAAACTTTAATTCACCCACTTAGATGTGAAAATATTCTGCCTCTATACATGCTAAAATTACTGTTTATTTAAATAGAATCTGGTGGGTTTGTAGATGGCGAATTTGGGGCAGTTCTGTTTAAACAAAAAGGATTTTACTCGTGAACAAAAAGGTCTTTCTCTGTGGGGATTCTTCACTCACTTAGACACAAAAACATGGGAAAAGAGCGTCAAGATTAAAAAATACCAAACTTACCGATAGACCCTTTTGCAGTTCGTAAACGATGATAAGATAGACAAGGTGCAACAGAAGTATGGCAGACCACAACAGCTTGTCAAGCTATGCAAGGGCACTATCCACCAAAGATCCTGAATGCTACTTAAACAAATTGACTTTGGCAAGTGGCAAACAACTTCCAGATTTGTGCAGTATTAGTGACTGTTTAGAGGGCATTACTAAGTGGCCCAATATTCAGTGGCCCGATATATACACCTGTTTGACTGAGAAACCTAGCGGAGAAAGTACGAGCACACAAGTCACTAGATGCTTACGACTACATTATCTGTGGACACGTGCAGAACATCAAATACCACGACAAAGATTCAGAGTTTTGTGTGTTGAAATCAGAGATCCTTCCTAGTCAAAGACATGGACACAAGCAAATATATTAAAGAGAATGTGAAAAGATTACATAATTCATTGAGCCACAGTATCTCAGAAACATCTTGGCAATTCAGCGCTGCTTTTCACTTAAAGCTGGAATTATAGTTCTGCAAAACTTTCCATAATTTCTCTGCGGATCTACATACAGAGGGGTATTATGGGTATGTTGCAAATGTTTGGAGAGGAGCCAAAGCACACACTGCCTGAAGCCTAACAATGCAACATGTCTAACAAGTTGATTGGTTCATCTAACCAGCTTTCAGGAGGTAGGTTAAAAACAGAAAAGACAGAAACCACAAAAATGTTTCCGAACCACACTGATGCAGGTTCGCTCTCCCGCTGCCCAGGGAAGCTTTCGTGTTTCATCTTAATGAAAAAAATGGACTCTTGTAATCCACATGTAACCCGAAATTAAACCACGGATGTTGCGTTTAAGTCCAGGTTTCCTTGAACTGAACTGAAAATGCACGTAACACAAGTGCATGAAAACAAATCTAGAAAAGACTGACAGTAAAAAGAACAAGAGAACAAGGTGAAGGCAGAACAGAGAAGGCAAGGAATAAGGGAAATGGGACAGGATGGAGAGAGAGGGGAGTAGAAAGACAGAGAGATGGAGGACGTGGACACGAGCCTGTGTTGAGGCAGCAGAGTTTATGCTGATGAAGGGAAATGAGATTTTCAACCTCGTCGTTCCCGTCTATCACCGCTCTGCGTTTCAGCCTCTTTACTGAAAGCAGGCCACGATTTTGATTCCTCTACATCTTTATCCTGCAAATCCACCAATCCATAGACTGAGGCCTGTTGCAGTCCAATCCTCTAATGTTAGGCTTCTGTTAATGGAAACTTACATGGGCAGTATATGATCCAGAAATGAAAATATGTGGCACAAAAAAAAAGAAAGAAACCTACTTCTTATTTTCAGCTCTCTTAAGGGTGAGTCTGGTAGTTTCCTGGACCCTACTTTCCCAAGATCTTGCGTCAGTGTGACTAAAACCCGGTATACACTGCATGATTCTGGGCTGTCCCAGACGAAACATGACCAACGTGAAGGAAATGGCCGATATCTTTGGTTGTGGCTCTAAAATGGTGGTCCTATGTCACAGTGAGAGAGGTTCAAGGATGGCTGCTGTGATGGTCTTGCGAACAAAGACAGCCTGGGATAAAATTCTGACAGAAATTTGGGATGACCATATATCTATGTGACTGCTGTTACCACCTACGTCTAATAACCAACCAAAAGAAATGCAGTATGAAATGAAGCACTGGCACTCAACCAAGACAAACAGACAGATAGCAGCTCGCCATGGAGGCAAAACATGTTAAAATAAATGTGTGGGATGCCAGCAAAGAGGAAAACCTTGTGGAGTTGTGGGAGCAGGAGCCTTGCCTTCATACTCTAAGAGGACAACGATTAGTTGACTAATCGATGACTAATCGACTATTAAAATAATCAGTGACTATTTTAGTAGTCGACTAATCGGTTTGAGTCATTTTTCATAGAAAACTACTATAAAAGTACCTCAAAATAGTCCTATTGCAGCTTCTTACATTCAAATATTGGCAGATTTACACACTCTCCCATGGCGGTGAACTAAAACCCTTTGGCGTGAGTACAAAACAAGACATTAGATGACATCATTTTGGGGTTTGGGAGAGACAGACTGACATTTTTCAACATTTAACAACATTTAAAATTGGTCTGGTATTGAGCAACAGGGCTGCAGGCGACAGTCACTAAACAGGCTGCAACGTAACCATTCAGGGCACGTTCACCGTCAATTTACATCCACTGGATGAGTTTGTTTTTGCCACTGACAAGTTCAGATTATTATTGTAAGTGTCTGACAGCATTATAGAAAGGATCCCTACAGAGAAAGACCTCTTTCATTAAAGAGTAAGATTCTTTTTACCCAGGAACAGCCTCAAAATCGCCATCGCCAAACTCCCCAGACTCATTTTAGTGTGTATAGAGTCAGCATATTTTCACATCTAACTAAGTGAATTAAGGGTTTATTTAAACCAAACCAGAGTCTGTGATTTTTGGAAGAGTGGAAGAGTGTACTGCTGTGGATGGGGGCCAGCAGCAAAACATATTTTAGCCAACTAAAATAAAATCTGTATCAGTTTAGTTGTATGCTATATTGAGAGTATTTTCAACACTTAACCTTTCTGTCGGACAGCTTGTTTTGTTCCAAGGGGAAAGTCGTTAAAGGCTTAAGTTTCCCAACTATGCTCTCGTCAAAGCCACTAGACTCCATTGAGAAAAACAGTAATTTTACCTCGCTGAACAGAGGAGATTCTGGTCTACTGCTGCTTCGATTATTTAGTTAGTTTGTGTTATTGTGTGACTTTGGTGAATCTGAACTAACCCTTTTAAACACCAAAGTCACACAATAAGACAAACAAACTGACTGATTGAGGCAGTGGTAGACCAGCAGCTCCTGTGTTCAGTGATGTTGAACTCTCTGTTTTTCTCAATGGAGTCTGGCTTTGCAGAGAGTGATATTATAGCACCAGTTCCCATTTTGAAATTGCTGTCTGACATCAAAGTAAAGCAGTGAAAATAGGTCGTGGGTTCAATCCCCAGCCGGGTCATACCAAAGACTATAAAAATGGGACCCATTGCCTCCCTGCTTGGCACTCAGCATCAGGGGTTGGAATTGGGGGGTTAGATCGCCACATGATTCCCGAGCGCGGCACCGCTGCTGCTCAAATTTCACACACTCAGGTGCGAGACAATCAGTGGAACTTTAATCTTAATCTTTTAATCTTAAGTGCCTCGTACACACCTACTTAAAAGATCTGATCCAACCCTTTACACATCTTTGGGTTTGGAACTATTACTTGGACAAAACAAATAATTTGACAATTACTCGAGAGACTAACTGGCATTTTTAGTGGCTAAAGAAAGTTGCAGCTCTCCTGATATGTGAGAAGAAAGTCACTGCTACACTAACTTTTTTTATTTCATTTTCTACATTTGATTGTTATTGTTGTTGTTGTGGATGGATGATCAGACTGTAATACTAA
The DNA here is from genome assembly GCF_011397635.1 of Epinephelus fuscoguttatus. Classification (NCBI taxonomy): domain Eukaryota; kingdom Metazoa; phylum Chordata; class Actinopteri; order Perciformes; family Serranidae; genus Epinephelus; species Epinephelus fuscoguttatus. The sequence continues at coordinate 21,559,680 of NC_064766.1, read as the reverse complement.
CGTAGAACAGGGTACAGGAACTTAGTGGGTAAGTTGCATTTGGAAGTTGTTTTTTTTTGTTATGTTGCCTTGTTTACCTGTTTTGGTTTGTTTTGTTGTCGATTGGTAAATATGACGTGCTGTAAAAAGGGTCAGTGTTATAAGCTGTAGCTTCAGCCTGCAGCTTTTTCGGACTGCGGCCGCGCCTAAGTTGTGTTAAATTAGTTTATTGTAATGTTTTGCACTGCAGTATTTAAGTACCGGTATCTGTAGTTTTATGTGAGAGACTGTAGATTAATATGTGATGTTATCATTTCTATTTGCAGACCAAAATAAATTCTAAAATTCTTGTTATGTATGTATCCGTCATTTATGGCAGACTTAATTCTTATTTTTTATAACTTTTTTGCCAATTATAATTGTTAATAGACATTGCTGCTAGTTATTTGCCTTTATAGACTTTCTTCTTCATGACACTGTGATTGCTATTATATATTTGCATTCTTCTATCTATTGACTGTGAACTCAGGGCCTTGCTGCAGAAGAGCTTAATGCTATGTCACATTTCCCTGAATAAACAATGGCTTGATGGTGATGGTGATGGTGATGGTGATGGAGAACGGCTTTATTTGTATCATCAATGGCTTTGAGGAGACAGTGGGTCCTTGGTGATGATTTCAAAGGACATACAGTAAATGTAACGTCTCCTGATCCCTGCATTATTGTCATCCAGTGTGCTGGAGCTACACGGTGTGCCTTTTAATGTGTTGCCTGTTATACAACAGGTAGATTCAGCCGAGCAGTCTGATCTGGTCAGATCTGGTTTAAGACACATTCTGATCTGCACTGTGAGTCATGTTTTACTGGCAGCAGCTTTAGTAGTGAGCAGGTAGCCCATTAGCTGGCTTTCATTTTATACTTTGTTCTTCCTCTCTGGGCGCGTAACTGTGAGGTAGCTCTCTACTCTAACAATGTGTTGGTAACTGCTGAATAATACTCCGCACAGAGATTATGGGCACCCTAGTGCTGCCGAGGTGTTGCATCACCGTCACACACACATAATGAGGGCTGTCTCAGGTGTTACTGCATATGCCTCTCTACCACCCTGATGACACGAGTCTGGACCTGCTGGGACAGCGACACACACCACAACACGGCTGTAGAAGAGATCAATGACAGCTGTAAATCAAAGGAAAGCTACTAAAACAAATAATGAATGTAAAATGTAATTCTGAAATGACTACATGGCTTCAGGAGCCTCAGGAACATGAATCAGCAAGCAAAACGCTTGTAAGCTTTCAATCCATCTAACATAGATCAAAAACATAAATCAGCATTGGAGTTGCCAAGTTTTATTCCAGGTTTCCTTAAATCTTTGCTGGCTGGGTTTATTTGTGACATACAGCTTTTTAAACGACACAGAGCTGCAGCTGCAGGCTTTTTTTTTCGTCCCACCCACACGACAGCAGAGGTAAATGCTGAGAGGGGAGCCATGTGACGAGACAGACAGACAGACAGACACAGCTGAGGCCAGGCGGGGCCGCGGCGAGATGTAAGAGGGGAGACACAATGAAATGTTATGGGATGACTGGCGGCGTAGTCATGGCAACCTGCTGACACAGCACAGTCTCATTCCGACTTCCCAATGGGCTGCCAGTGTCGACACCAGACTCCCTGCCTCCATGAAATCTGTGAACGGGCACTTTTTTTTTTTTTTTTACCTTCAGATAGTTTCCTGGTTGTCAGTTTGTCTGTGTTTAACCTGCTGCTGACAGTGACGCTGGACAACAACACATTCCAGGTCCATATAGACGAGGGACTCACAACAAACAGAATTTTAAATAGGGTATTCAAAATTGAAGTGGCAGAGGCAAATTCATGACCAGTATGACTTAAACTCTGGAAACCCTGGATCTTCACTTCCCATAATGCAACTTGATAGCTTCTCTTCATCAGACCCTCTCTGTCTGATAAATAACATGACCTTCAAACCCTACAACCCTACTTTGTAAAGAAATTTAAGTCCCAAAGCTCAAGTAAGGTGTTATTAGCCCCTCTTACACTGTCACTTAAAGATGGGATTTTCATACTGTTATGCTGCCTCGCCGTCCTTTATAAAAGGAGCATGGTATGGGTAGACAGAGTTGTCTAGCCTTTAAGCCAGCATCAGAGGCAGAAACAGTGCTGAAATGAGCTCTGTATAAACAGGCCAGTTGGCAGGGCGGAACCATGGACAGCACAGGCGCAACATTTTGACAACATGTTATGCATGCTCCCAACACAGAAGATTTAAAAAGTAGCTGATAGCAGTTAGCAGCTAACTTAAAGACAACAGCAGTTGTAAATGTCCACAAATCAGGAAACAATGAGATTCAGGAGCTCATTTCCCTTCGAGCAGAGGACACGATCAGCTGCCTTGTAACAGAGACGGTAAACGTTTTTGGACACTGGGACGCAGGCCTGCAAAATGTGAAGAAGCACCAGGTATGATAGGCGGAGCTGAAGGTGAGAAGTGAGGCAGTTTTTCGTAAGCAAACCTGCTGTACCTGGCTTAGTTTTAAAGCTACAGTGTATCATATTAAACGAGACGACGTACGGTATCCATCAGTACCAACCACACTGTGCTATCTTGTCTGCCATTTTTCACAATGGTGTATTTAAATATTTCTGCATACTGGGGTCCCTAAACAGTCTTTAAATTTCTAAATTAGGTTTGAGTGGAAAACTGAGCGTTGACAACCACAAACTGTTTACACTGTTTCCGTTCTGTACACAATCTGACCAATATTTGATTGAAGTAGCCTCAAGACTGAATCAATAAAGAAGAAAAAAAAATACTATGATACTATTCTGAAATGAGGACACACATGTGACTACAACTGCTTTTCAAAGTAAGAAAATAAGGTCTTAAAACAGAGTAGATACAAAATACATGTGGAAGTATGATTCATTGGATTATATTCACATGAAGTATAACATTTTGCATAGAAGTTTAACATTTTGCCCCCCCCCCCGCCCATATTTCCTTACGTCTGGCCTGTTGGGATGTCCACTATTATAATGAATAATAATATATAATAATAATAATAAAGTAACAGAAACACAAAAGTGTGAGGTCCGTCAGTGGTGCAGCAGGACCAGCAGTCAGAGGTCTAATGAAACCACCTTAAAAGGATGACACACGTTCCTAACAACTTGTTAAATTTCAGCAAATTAGGAAAAACATTTAAAGTTAACTTCCTACAATATATTTGACTGACAGACACAGACGGACAGCTCAAGGATGGACAGACAGACGCAGCGACAGACAGCGTCTGTTCTAGCTCATCAACTGGTATCTGTAAATTTCAAACTGGGTTTCGTGGTTTAGACTTGACGGTCAGTTTTTCACAACCTCTGCAGGGAAAAAAAGTACTGAAATGAGTAATGGCATCAATACAAACTGCTGGTGACGATCAGGTACAAAACAACAGGAAACCAAATCTGACCTGAAATGAAATGAGGCCAAACCAGGCAAAGTGGTTAAAAAAATACCACCAAGCACATAAATTCCATCTTCTACTGATCTATATCAGTCTTTTCCTGTACACACTAGAGACATGAACCGACAGGAAGCTAACTTTTTAAACACTTTTGCTGTTTCAGTAAACAAATATGAATTTAAGTGGAGGGATACAGGAGTTTCCTGTTTGAGGAGCTCAGACTGCTTACACGTAACTCAGACTTGTAAAGAATTAAACGTTCTGAAGGACAACAAATCAAGTCATGTGAAGGCTTACAGTAGTCATCTTTTTATGCTGTTAAAAGCCAAAATATCACAAATATGTTGTTACGCTTGTCTGGTGGAAAGGCTGGCATGGTGAAGCAGGACGTTGGGATAAAAGCTGATAGTAACTGACTTTTCAAACACACCTTGGCGTCGGTATAACTTTGTCTGCTTCTACTGTAAATATTTTTTGTGTCCACTGGGAACCCAGGCCACTTCCACGCTAATAGGTTTTTATTGTAAAACAGTGTTTTACAATTCAAACGACCTCCGTACACACAAGCATTTTAGCATTGTTTCATGATGTCTTGTGTTCGCATTGTGGGCATGCCGATGTTAACAGGAAGCAGATTATCTGCTCTACAGTTGGTTGCTTAGTTAAAGAAAATATTACACATAACCTGCATAAGCACATGCAAGGAACAGCAAATGTCATCTTTGAATATCGATTTGACCAGTTGAGTTGCAGGTGACGGCATCAGCCAGCTGACTGTTTCAGCACCTTGTGCAACGTTTTGCTGGATTGATCATAAAATAACATTTCAGCCTGAAGTGCAAAGAGAAAAATCACAGCAGCATTTACAAGTGGACCAAAATGGATTTATGGCCCTAATGGTTTTTATTTCCACAAAAATTATACCATTTGGTAAATGCTTTTATCCAAAGTACCTGGCAACACCATGAGTGCATACATTATGTTGTTAGTGACCCCATCAGGTATTGAACCACAGACTCTGCCTGTGTAAGAGCTTTGCTTTAACTGTTTCTCATTTCATCGTCTGCTCACACCGGCAGATAAAAGCCCTCCAAACTGAACAGAGTAGTGTAAAGACGCTTTCACTCTTGCTCTCTGTATTGATGACCCGACTCAATCAATATTTGTGAACACAAACTGTTCCCTGACAAACCAGAAAGCATGATGACCAAACCTGTCATCTTGAGCGAGCTGAAACAATTATTTGGTTGACGGAAAATTCAATGACAACAGTTTTAATATTTGATTAATTATTGAGAGTAAATAATTGTTTCAGTTATAGATCAAGCAAAAATGCTGAACATTCAATTTAATGAATAACGTTGGTGTTTATTGAACTAAAGTTATTTCAGGACACAGAACATTTTTTTGACATTATATAAACTCAAAGTTAATGCATGAAAAAAGCCCTGACAATGAAGATAATCATTAGCTGCAGCACAAAATTTTCCACGTTGTTCAAGGTGGAGCCTATTTTAACATTGTTTCCAGTCACTTATAATGGTGCACGCCGCACATCCGCTTTGGATGTGAGAAACTAACCACTCTGATGATGGCCTGGTTTCAGAACTCTCAAGCTCCAACCACCTCTCTGATTCTTTTTTTTTTTTTTTTTTTTTTTTAAGATACTGTAGGTCTGCTGTTTCCCCAGTTGGAACAACAAACCAAGCAGAGCTTTTTTGGGCAGGATTTCAACTGGGGTGCATCATCTTCCTGTGCCGCAGCCTGAAAAACAGCTAAACCATGAAACACAGCGGCAGAAAACAACAGCACAGATGAGACTAACATAGCCACACCATGGATGTATAAAGAGAGCTGGATACAGCGATGAAGGCTGGGCTACATTCAGAGAGTTGCTAAGTGGCGCATAAAGCAAAAATAGTTCAACTGCTGCATATAAAAGTACCCGGATGATTCAAGGAATATCAGCACTACTTCTGCACTGTGCAGCCTTTAGAGCAAACACACCAGAGCCTTGCAGCGCCGAGCTCTGACGAGTGCGACCGTGTGGCTAAGTTGCACCATACAGACAGCTACCTCCGCTTACTTAAATGGGGATAAAATGACTTAATCTCACAGCTCTTCTAGACTTTCCAAATGTTATCAGACTGAAAGAACGAATCATTTTTCGGGGTTGTGACGGACCCTAAAAATTGCAGTACTACAGTTTGGCAACTAAGAAAATTAGCTTCAAAGCTTGGCGGACTTCCGGGGGGCCTCAGACAAAATGATTCAATCATGTGACTCTTCTAGACTTTTCAAATGTTAGATCAAATCCAAGTAAGTAAAACGAGTCATTTTGTGGTTGTTGTGGCTTGAAATGCACTGATTTAGCAGCTGCAAATTGGTATTGTGGGATATTCCCCTTGTTGACTTCCATCAGCCAACATGATGGAGTTCACCAATGGCAGTGGCCGATATTTTTTTAACAGCGTTTCATCGTCTCACCGACTATAGAAAATGTGTGGGACGCACAGAGATCTTCCCCAGGGCACTTTTGGGACAAAAAGACACATTAACTCACTATTGACTGGTCTGAGGACGCACCCTATTTTTTGCTGATGATGCTACACTGTGAGCAACGAGTCTGTGTTAAAATTGGCAAGAGGAGAGCTAGTTAACATTAGCTGTTAGCAGCTGGTGGCTGCAACTAGCAGCTGACAGAGGTTGCACTGAGTGACATTATGATGCATTCAAGTTCTATTCAGTAATAATGAATACTGGGTGAACATAAATGATGACGTTATGATGTGCTCAAACGTAATCTTGAAAAATGTAGTTTTTGGTGAGAGATTTGAATAAATTCAGCTGTTTGAAAAATAAATATATTGGTGTTTTTACAACAATTTAAATTAGATATTAGAGAGGGATATTTTAAAGGTTGTTTTATAAATGTGAACGATCAAATCTGAGCTCATTCAAAGGAAGTGAAGGTCTGAATGACCACAAAACACTTCAGTTATTTTTTTAATAATGAAGATTTCTGTTTTGCTGTTACCCTGGTTCAAAAGGGGGGCTAAAGAACAAAAAAAAAACCAAAAACAAAATAAACAACCACAAAAGAAAAAAAAACAAAACTAAAAAATCAGTGAATTTTTTTTTAAAACGTCTCTTTCGCCATGGTCAATGGGAAAAAGGCTTTTGGCCACATGGCATCACAGATACTGGCCTTTAACATGGTGGAATGTAACTAAGTGCATTTACTTCAGTACAAATTTGAGACACTTTTACTTTGAGTATATCATTCTCAGGCCGCTTTCTACTCCACCACACTTAAGAGGAAAATACTGTTCTTTTTACTCTACAACAATTATTTGATAACTTTTTTTTTACTTTACAAATTTAGATTTTTGTGCACAAACCCTAAAATATAAATATTTCAATAATCATTTAAGTTATTTTTATGCAAAAACATTTTACAGCTCCAGTTTTTCAAAACAGGATTACTTGCTTTTCCTTTTCATCTTTTTTATTTATGGAATTGATAAAAAATTTTCTTCATTAAGCTCTTTTACTTTAATACTTGAATACATTTTCCTGATTTTGCTTACACACCTTTACTTCGGTAACATTTTCAATGCAGGACTTTTACCAGTAACACATTACTTTTACTGTGTGGTATTAGTACTTGAGTAAAGGATCTGAATACTTCCTCCTTCACTGGCTTCAAAGCCTGGCGCACTTCCTGGGGGCCTGAGCTACACAGGTTGTTGTAACTTGACACAAGAAATTTCAACATGCAAACACTGACTAAGTTAACTGCTCTTAACAACCTCTACCAGGGCATCTGTATTGACGTTGGTGAGACGAATACGCAACAAAATAACTACCCACCCACACAGAAAACAGCTGCCACGATCACAGGATTTAAACACAGTCTAATATGATAGCAACATTATCAAAAACAAGATTAATCTCTGAGAAAACAGGAAATCAGAGTGCAGAAATGACTTTGTATCTTCACCAGGAAAGGGGACACAGACCATGTTTGGGTGGTTGGTTGGTTCTGTATAGTTCAGTTTAATTAACTCTTAATCACAACCTACAGTCAGTAAAACCCGACAAAAACCACAGGTCTGAGGTCACACACACACACACACAAACACGATACAGCATGCCAAACACAAACTGGCGCAGTCAGACCCTGAGAGGACCATATTGCATCTCTGAGCTGGCACATTAAAATTTCAAGTGGCTTCACCGTGGCCCGCTGTCTCGCATGAGAGCCAAACAGAGCATCTCTTATTGGGGTTACAAAGCAATACTGTGCTGAATTATTCTAATGGATGTCTGTTATGCCTTTGGGCATGATCTCATATGTAGGCTAACGCAAAGCAGGGCCAAAATGGACCAGAATGCTTGCTGTGAGTGCACTGCACCCATGCTGGCACAATACAGTGTGGTAGTGTCATAAAGTAGGACAAATTAGGAGCTTCCCTGTCTTTATCTTATCTCATTTTGGCTTTGTCGTGAACTGCAAGCCAGACCTTCTGAGGGACCATCAGTGCTGGACCTCGCTAATGCTCTTGTGGCTGAATGGGAGTAAATCCCTGCAGCCAGGTTAAAACAGCTGAAGAAGACTGAACCAAAAGGGTGTTACAGCAGCAGGTCACTGCCTACATGTTCAACACCTGCAATGGATAGGTGTCCACGTACTTCTCAGTTACCACTGCTATTAGCAGCATAAGCAGCATCAAGTAGCTTTAAAGCTCATGCCTTGTGTGAATATGGGCTTGTCTTCACTTGGATTCCCCGATTAATAACAGATCACCAGGAATAAACCCCATCTTTGTCCCAGAATGACGTCCCTTGTTCTTATTATTCAAGGCAAGGCCCAAACAGAATATGTTTCATTGTGTTGCTGCTGGGCTGGCACTGTTCCCAGTCGACACGGCCATCTGACTTAAGATTCACCAGAACCTCAAGTTAAAATCTCCCTCCCAGTCGGCCTTTTATCTCCATTAACAGCCGAGATAAACCAGGAGACACCTTTGATCTGACAGGGGATTACGAGACAAATTGCGCCGATTGATTTCGCTTTGCGTTTAGCGCAAGCCCGTTCCAGGAAATTCTCCCTCTGCTTTTGGAAGCGCTCGATCAATCTGTGTTTTAAAAGTGTCTGCAGAGATAAAGCAGCGGGCTGAATGAATACAGTAGGGGTCTTTCTATGCAGCATTCCTACTGAATCCACAATACAGCTGCAGATTTACTCAAGACGTCATCTGTCTGCGCTCATCTCGTGTTCTGCCACTAACATAATAATCTAAGTAGGCTAAGTAGCATAAGAGGCATATCTGTGTACAATCAGCCCTTTGTGCACACTTCATGGTTAAAATCAGACACACTATAGATCTCAGCTCAGGAAACAGAGAAGGGGAGAGTCAAATCTGTAAACAAATGCCCCAAATTACTTTGTGTGGAATTTGAAACGCCTGAAAGAGATTTTAAACAAATTGCAAACTACAGAGCCTTCATTATGCTTCCTCTGGAGCAGGGTATGCTGTGTTCACACTAGAAGCATCGCAGCAACAGGCTACAAGTCAATGACTGCGTGAAGATACAGGAATTTTGGATGGGAATTAGTGCCCAGATTGAACCAGTCAGAAACACAAAACTCCCTTTTCTCCTCGTCTCTTTGTCGTCGAGGATCCTTAACTTCTTAGAGATCTTAGTTTCACTGATGCAGTGGATTCAGACTGCGCACATGCTGGGACGCTAACTAACTATGAGTGAATGGAAGGTCTTCGATGCTCCCTCGGTCAGTTCCTGGTTTAGTCAGCTTGGTCATCTGGCGGCATTGGAAAAGCTGACATTCAGACTTATAAATAATGTAGACCTCTACAAGTTGAAATGGAACAATTGGGAAACCCACATTAAGGTCCCATATGGAAGTTTGACTCATATGTAAACCCTCTTGTCCTCCATCTTATTGTGTACCATTCTTCTGATAATAGTCAAGGACTGAAATGTTGATCTGCTGTTTTTATCACTTTTATTATTATTTCTTGCACTCTGAGCACTCTTCTTTTTGTGCATGGATGTTCTGAATAAATTGACATTTTTTGGTATTCATCTCAGCATGTGAACCTTTTTTGTGGTTGTCCAGCTCAGCTGAATTGGTGTGAGGGTATTTCTTCTGCCATCCTCTCTTGATTGTCCACTGTACCGACTAGGGGTGGGAATCTTTGGGCACCTCACGATTCGATTACGATTACGATTCAGGGGCTACAATTCGATTATAAAACGATTATTGATGCATCTTTAATTTATGTATATTGATGCACTTTTTCACAACTTACATTTCTTTTTGTCTCACTGAATAAGCATTCAACACTTACAATTTTTAAAAACAGTGCATTTGTAATAAGAAAGAGTTGAATTCATTTCCGTTATATTTTATTAAACATATAAATGGAAATGCTTGCAAACTGGAAAGTTACAACTTCGTTGTACAGAACCAAAGGTAACAACAGGTATCTTAAATCACAAGATAAAATGTGCAGTTAGAGTAACAAATGATTCGGTGGCGACAGACGTCCAAGCATCACATGTAACTGCGTTCCTACCTGCCTGCCTTCAACAGTGAGGCCATGACTTCTGTTTTCATTTGATGGTAGAGTGTCAGTGAAATAGCGTCGGGATGGGATGGTGTATCTGGGCTCCAGTGTATGCAGCAGTGCTCGAAATCCCTGATTTTCCACGACAGAATAAGGACGCAAATCCTTGGCAATAAATGCCGCGATGGCCTTCGTAATTCGCTTCGCCTTTTCCGATGAGGGTGGCAGCTTTCTAATTGCTTCCTCGATTGTTCTCTGGTCGGTAGCGCCACTAGTTGCCGCAGCAACAACAGCCTGCCATCTCCCTGACTCCTCCGTCAGGTGGAATCGAGTTACATGGCTTCTCATGTTTGTTGTGTTGCCAAAGTATTTTATTTTAGCACAACACAGCTTACATATAATGTGGCTCTTGTCCAGTTTGCTTCCGCCGTCAACGTTGTAGAAGCCGAAGTATTTCCACACATCTGCTTTTAAATTAGAAGAAGCTGTTCAGCTCTCACGGCGAGGTGGGTAGCGGTCAGCCATGTTTGTTTTCCTCTGTGCGCGTGTCGGCGTGTCTGCTCCAGGTGCGCATCCCAAAGTGTCCTGAGGATGACGCGTACCGCGCTTCTTAGTTCCACATTATTTAGAACCTTCTGTATTACTCTAATTAACAGATTTAAATAATCGAAATTTGGACGTTTGTGAATCGATTCAGATTCGTCCACGTCCGAATCGCGATACATCTAAGAATCGGAAATTTCCCCCACCCCTAGTACCGACGCACCCAAGATGAACCTTTTTTGTTGCCCTAAGTAGGCACAGTTTCACAGCAGCCCTAAGACTCTGTAATGTATTGGAAAGTTATAATGAAACTAAAAATCTCAAAAAACAAGAAAAGAAAAAGCATCAACCAATCATACGGGTTTGTGTTATTTAGCTTAGTTAGCTGACACTATGCTAGCCTTCTTTGCATAGCGATGCACACGGGGATGCTATGGGGCGCCAAAATGTGATGATAAAATAGGGCTCAGACACTGATGAATAGCACAAAAGCAAATATTTTTGACCAAATGCAAACTTAAGATGATGTTCAATCGAGGTGCTTTGTTACAAGTAGCAGACACACACAAGCCCATGACAACGCAACTACGTTAACAAGCCCTTGAGCAACACTTCAGTGGCAACTCTGACCACGCTACTGGTGTGTTAACACTGCCTTGCAGTTGTATGGCTCCACAAACCCGTCAAGTTACAGTTAAAGTTTACATCCATGTCTGTGAAAACATGGATGCTTCACACACACATCTTCAACCTGGCAGCACAGAAGATCTTTACAATCATCACAGTTTCAAGGTGGACACCCAAGATTAGAGTCACCAATTCAGTATCCAACAAAATGTCTCCCCTTCTGTTCCTGAGATATGATGTTTATTAATGGCCAGAAAAGTGTTTTTGCAGAACATAATGATGTCACAGTCAAGTTGACCTTTTGGATATAAAATGTCATCACTTCATCATCTTATCCTATCAGACATTTGTGTGAAATTTTGTCTTAATTAGAGTATGAATTCCTGAGTTATGGCTAAAAACATGTTGTGTGAGAACACAGTGACCTTGTCATTTGACCTTTAACAACCAAATTCCAATAAGTTCACTCTTAAAGGGATACTTAGCAAATTTTTAACCAGCTTTGTATCAAAAAATTGTGGGCAGCATATGTAAATGAACTGTGGTAAACTACCCTCCATCTAACCAGTGCCTAGATTTTCCACCTCACCCCCCATCGAAACTCAGTCAGATAACATAACTCTCGGGCTGTTGTTCAAACTACGGGGTGTACTTCTGCATTTTTATTGGGTGGTTTTGCCCACCACCCATGCCACCACCAGGGACACAGTAAGGACAGAAGCAGATCATGAAACTGACCCGCCCCTCTCTTTCCCTCTCTCAAACTCGGACCAAAGCCCAATCAAATGGTAAAACGAGGCACTGCTGACCGAATCTATATCAAGATTATGTTACTGTATTGCCTATTTCTTGCATACAATATTTATAGAAACATATTTTAATGCTGTGTTTAGCTGTAATTATGAGAGTTTGTGAACAGAAAGTGGGCGCCATACTGTTTCCGGCACAGTGAAAACGAAGGCCAAAAAACTGAGGTCAAAAAGTAAAACTAGGCAGCGCTGATCAAATAAAAACAAATTCTTCTACCGAGTTGCCTATTTCTTGTCGATCTCTTGTCTTAAGAGATTGAGATTGTTTCTTGCCAGTCGGCTGCCATTGTTTCAAACAGATGTGTTCACATTACATCATATACCAGCAGTGTGTTTAATGGTGTGGTGCGGCGCACTGCATTCTGATAGATGGAGGTTTTCTTTCTCTTAAGTGAAAACATTCTTTGTTTTGGTTTCTCTGGTTATGTAGCATCAATTTCAAAAGTATTTGCGTCTTTCTGCTGTGTAATTTTATTAAAAGGCAATCCATCCAGCAGTAAAATACCCCTTCAAGTTCAAGTAGACATTTGTGCCAAATTTGAGGAAACTCCCTCAAGGCCTTCTTGAGATATTGTGTTCCTGAGAATGAGACAGACGCAAGGTCACAGTGACCTTGACCTTTGACCACCAATATCTAATCAGTTCATCGTTGAGTTCAACTAAAAAGTTTGTGCCAAATTTGAAAGAGTTCCCTCAATGTGTTCTTGAAATATTGCAATCAAGAGAATGAGAGGGACACAAGGTCACAGTGACCTTGACCTTTGATCACAAATATCTACTCAGTTCTTCATTAAACCCTAGTGAACATTTGTGCCAAATTTGAAGAGATCCCTGAAGGCATTCTTAAGATTTTACATTCACAAGACTGTGATGGACGAATGGTCAAACACACCCAAAAACGTAATGCCTCTTGCAGTGGCTTAAAAAAAAAATCAAGGGATGACATCAAGGTTATTTTCATTTCCAGGATTTTTGATATTTTTGAGCTGAATATGAGTCATTTGCCTAAAAAGTTAATGTACGTGCTATGCTATTATGCAGAAAAGAAAAACGCAAAATTGGAAATTGGAAATTGTGAAATGTTAAAAAGTCGGTTGCAATGCAGCAGCCATCCATGGTAAACACACTTTCTCTAACTGCTTTGGAAATTAACAGCAAGTGCAAATAAGCTATTACACACTGAAATCATCAAACTGGCAGGACATTGCTGGTTTGTGTTTGTCCCTGATATGAGACTGAACTGTGATTGTGTCCTTATTCCACTGACCAGAGGAGATGTCAGCTGCCATTAATCTAACCGACTACACCAACATGTTTCTGCAGCCAAACAGTTTCTGCTCCTGTTGGCTGGGACACCCTGCTCTGCTCTGCTGTGCTCTGCACCGTCCTGCCGTTGGCGACCATAGAGACTGTTTAGGCCTGCAAACAAATGTCGTCATTCAGCAGTCACAAAAGCAACTGAATACCAGAGTTTACTCATCAAGTGGGTCTCAGCAGACAAACACTTTTTGGTTACTTGCCAAAGTGGCTAGTAGAGCAGATCAAGTTACAACCAGAAACAACTACAGATCATTTCAAGGTTATTTTAATTTTTGTTCACACTAATTTTAATTTAAAATTCCTCAACTCTCTTTTATATGTTGCCCAATAAATTTCAGTGCAGGGAAATTATGATCAGTGCTGCAGGCAGGTCTGCAACTCACAGTTATTTTCATTATGCTTTTTTCTTACGTATTTCTTACTAACTGAAGGTGAGATCTTCAAATGTACTGTTATATGATATTTGATTTTAATGGATTTAAAACAGAGAAAAGTAGAAATACACTTGAAGAGGCTTGATAAGAAAATGGTGCTTTTTTCTTGATAAATGACAATTTATTGATTGGTAAAATCGTTGTTGATTAATTGACAATTAACCAGAGGATTAATTGACTGACTGTTTCCACACAAGCTGAAGACCAGGCCATGTGTACCTGTCTATGCTCATTTTAGCAGTAGTAGAGATGTCCTGTCTGGACATGAATACGCCACGACAGTGTAAACACGATGATACTCAAATTTACTGAGACAAGATCATGTTCGCCTAATTGTGACTCTAAAGTTTCTGCAAATTCAAGGACACAATGCTCTCGCCCAAAATGTTCTTTAACATTTATGTAAATGTTAGAAATGCTTTTTTTTCTTTGTACACCTTGGTCATAATATTGAAAAAATCTAGGGGCTCTTCAGTAATTTAGTGCAGGACTTCCATAAAGTCGGGAGAAAAGGAAAACAGAGAGACATAGATCTTAGTTCCTAGTGTGGGACATGCTTCAAAAACGGTGGCAAACTACAGCCAGACTTTTGCCAGAGTTCCTCGTGATTATTTAAAGTTTTCCTCCGGACACATTTTAAAGAATGTAAAAATACCACACCCCCAGGAAAGCCGCCCAGTCTTGCTTCCAAATTTTTTCCACTGGCCACTCGTGGTATTGCAGTGAAAAAATCACCTGCATACCAAAAAAATAATTTAAGGGTTGCCCACATATTCATTTATTTGTAGCCTGCATTCACAGACCCGCAAAAACTTCTTAAGTTAGCGCCAGACCCTGCACCCCCGGCGTCGTCAGCTACTGCCACACATACATTCTAATTCTGTAGGTATCACTTTTTCCCATAAACCAACATTGTTACAGTCTTTTACAATCACCGACAATCAGCTGTTGCTGCCGTTTGATGCAGCCATGACAGACCATCCCCATAAGCTGCTCTCTGCCCTGTTAGCATGAGCTAACACATCACAACATGACCTCATCCATGCTATTTTGCTACTTGGGCAGAAGCCCCGCAGCAGCAGTTAACATCCGACGCCGAGCTGTTAACATCGACATGGCTCAACTGTGTCATTAAACCTTGGGTAATGTTAGCCATTTGATGCTAACAGTTAGCGCTGTCACTGTGTGTGTGTGTGTGTGTGTGTGTGAGAATCGGTCCCAGGCACAGAGCTCCGGTCCAACAGCAACAGTTTCATAATAAACAGAGAGAGAAGGCTGAGTGAATTAATACGCTGCATGCAGCTCTACAATGAACTAAGATTTTACCCATTTCAAATTGTAAAATTTGGGGTAAAGTTGCAGTGACTGGACAAAATTGCATGGTCACTCAGAATGCATGTGGACTGGCTGAATTTGCGTTAATTTCTGCAATCTGTGTAGTGTACTGTTCATGTGAATTTGTTGTTTTTTATGGCAAATTTCTTTGTCACCTTAGGAGAAATAACCTCAAGCATTTTGCAAATTACAGCCAAAAAAGGGTAATGCTACAACCTGGAAAGTGTGAAATCACATTTAACTCCTTGCAGGTGACACTGTACCACCAACTGGCAGCTCCACAGATCAAAGACTTTCTTTCTGCTCCTCTGGCTGTTTGAAAAAGAAGGAAAAAAGGGTCTCGGACCAGAGCCGAGCCTCTGCAGGACTTTCAGTTTTTTCTACCCCGACGTCAGGAATGCACATAAGCCCTTCCCCTCTTCCCTCCACCTCCTCTACTCGCTTTCATAACCCAGCTCTCATTTGTTGGTTTAATTAGGCTTTACCTTGTTTGAGTCCACTGGGGCGAGAACTTCTGGGGAAGCAAGTGAAAGGGAAGGGCAGTGGAAAAGGGGGCAGTTCAACGGTTACACCACTGATTTGCCTGTAGAACTATGTGGCGCAAGCGTCTGACATTTCGACCATGGCGGTGGCAAAAACTGGGACTACAGGAACTGAGTAGCGTTGTTTTTCACTTCCTGCTTGTCAATCTTTCTGCTGATCTCCTGTTGAGCAAAGCACTGGAGCCTACTCCGAAACAAATGTTTGGTGATGTGACAAAGGTGGTGCTGAATGCTCAATGCAGTTGCATATTCAAACTGTGTATCTTTGGGCTGCATACAATAATTTAGACTATGGTGTGCTTCCAACTTTGAGGAAACACTTTGTGTTTGGCTCTCTCCTGTAAAGCCAGGTCCAAAAAGAAATGGTTTTCTACATTTGGTATTGAGGAACTTGACTAGTCTGCACAGAGCATTGACCAAAAACCCCATCTGACACCTTTAGGATGAGCTGGAACATCGACTGTGAGCCAGACCTGATCACCCAATATCACCACAGGACCTCAGTAATGCTCTTGTAGCTGAATGGGAGCAAATCCCTGCAGCCAGACTCCAACATCTGGTTCCCTAGACTGTCACAGCGGCAGATTAATGCTCCTAGTTTTGGAACGACGTGCTTAACAATCACATGTGGGTGCCATGTTCAGGTGTCCACATACTTTGACCCATGTCAGTATCAGCAAAATTGGCAATCACACAAATAGAAATTACACCACATAAAATATAAACAGGATGTATTTTAGCTACCTTTCTTTAAAAAAACAAAATCAAAAAATAATTTGTGATGTGTTTTCATTTTCAGCTTTGTGATTTTTTCGACATAGACAACATTATCGCATGTTTTTGTGTCTGTGACTAATGGAGATAACAATTTTTGAAACTGGTCCAGTGTTGAATAAAAGAGCCCATGTATTTCCATCATAACAGTTGCAAAATTTGTTTTTTTATTTTGAGAGGGTATGCTCTAACAGCATTTGTGGCACGACAGTATTCTTTCAGACCTGACCGCATCACTGTCATGCCACAAATGGCGTTAAAGCACACCCTCTCAAAGTGCTTGTTTTTGCCACTGACAGGCTGAGATTGTTATTCTAAGTGTCTGACAACAGTATGTAAGGGATCCCTACAGAGACAAACAGACTTTTTTTTTTTAAAGTATTACATCCTTTTTGTTTAACTAGAAACAGCCCCAGAATTGCTAGCAGCAAACCCACCAGACTCCATTTAAACAAACACAAATTTTAGCTTGTATAAAGGCAGCATGTTTTAACATCCAATTGGGTGAATTAAGGGTTTATTTAAACCAAACAGAGCTGGTGATTGTTGGAACAGCGACAAACCAAGACTATTTTCTGTGAGTTTTATTTTGTTTCAGTCGACTTTGAATGAAGTGTATTTTATGATGATAAAATGACTGTTTATTTCAATGGAGTCTGGTGGGTTTAGCTATGGTGATTTCAGGGGGTTCTACTTGAACAAAAAGGATCTTACAGCATTGTGGTTAAACACTTACAGTGATATTTTGAGCCTGTCAGTTGCAAAAACAAACGCTATTAGTACACTGACAGTGTACAATTCCCCATCACCATCACTTGGCAGCCTGTTTCGCAGCTGCGGGCTGCAGCGCTGTCAATTAATACTGCGCCAATTTCAAAAATTGTCTCCAACAGTCACTTAGGGTGTTCTCACACTTGGTCCTTTTCAGCCCTCTAAACAGACTCAGAGCAGTGACTCTGCATTCTTTGCGCATATGAGAACTCAGACCTCTCTGAAGTCAGACCACCTCACGAGTTGGTCTGAGTTTGGTTTGCTTCAAGTCCACTGTGCGGTTCACCTAACCGGCACGCTCCAGGTTTGCTTAGCTCTTTGCCATTGTATTCAGCCCTCTAGGTCATATGCTGTTGGTGGAAAGTACAATACATCAAACAGTCTACAGCACAGAAACGCTAAGGTTTTCCTCCAATTTTAGGTTTATTGGAAATGGAGGGGCTTCATAACCGCACTGCAGTGCGACGTCAAAGTCAAAACAAAACTATATCAGTATTTTTATATGTAGACTATAGTGTGAACAGAAAGAGGACTGAGGCCCCATCAGAGCTGAAGTTGGCCAGAAAGAGAATTGAGTCCTTGTTTAAATGAAATGACAATGTGAACACAAAAAGAACTGAGTCCCTTTTCTGTTGGTCCACTTTTTGTTCCACTTTAAGGACGCATTCACACCAGGATGGTCTGCGGGAGTCGGTTCGATTGGGTGGGGAATGCCGAAAAATTTCACACCGTCATTTGATTGGGTTCACTTTCACACTAGACTTTTTAAAGCGGCCCAAACAGCCTGGACAACGTAACACACTTACAACAGCTGCTTGTGTGGGGACGTTTTGCCTGAAACGACCACTGACCAGGAAGATAAAATAGCTCATTGTTTGGCCAGGACTGAAAATGGAAATCCATCCCCTTCAGCTGGCAGCCAGCAACTGCTATAGTCCTCTGACCATATATCAATAAGCGCCTGCACCTCGTCACTACTCCACGTCTGCCCACGAGACATTTTCCAACTTTTTCTTTTTTACCTTTCCTTCTCCCGGTTCGTGCTATTGGCTTTGTTGTTTTTTTACTCAGAATGCACTGCACTCTACGTCACGTCCTCTCTTTGGTTCGCTGGATAGTCCGTTTGCATTTCTCACTGTGAGTGAACTGCACCAGGGTTCACTTGTAAGTGAACCGAGACCCCCAGTTTTCAAGCGGACTAGGGTTCGCTCGTTTGGTCCGCACCAGAGTTTGGGTACTGAGTTTGGTTTGTTTTACAAGGACTTTATGTGAGAACACCCTTAGGCACAAAAACATGGGAAGACAGGGTCCAGATGGGCCACTCAGTTTGGAACTAATTCTCGATTCCCATCGCCATCTGATGCATTGTGGAAACTTTCTTTTCTCACATCTTACTGTATGGTTCTGTTTTTATGGTTTCTGTTTGTTCTCTCTGCCAAAATACCAGGAACTGTGGCTCAATCCTGCTCTCTTTCACTGGAGAACACCTGAATAAATATCTGAATATGAGCATCAAACAAGACTTAATGTTGTTCTACTGGGCTTTTTGTTCATGACGGAACCAGCGTTGTCTGCTTTTACCAATATGAACACTGTATTTTGGGGCTTTATGTGTTTACTGAGCTGTAACGCAGCTTCTTCAGACTGAGACACATTTTCTGCATCATGCTGGATGTGAGTGTCGGCTGATTCTAACAAGATGAAGACAACAGAAGTCACTGCTGCCCAAACACCTGCCGTTATTCAAGCCAGTCACTGCAGAACTGATGTCACTGATTGGTTTCTACTTAGACAGGAAGCTAATGACCACTCCGTGACATCAGCTGCTGCTGGATGATGGCGGCTCGTGTTTGAGCGCTTCACACACTGACACAAACTCTTACCTAGATACAGCGAGGCGTTCTCCTTCTTGACGTTGTCATCCAGGTAGGTGGGTCCCAGCGTGTAGATGGGCGTGGACCCCATGCCCACCAGGATCTGAGCGATAACGAACAGTGCCACGTACAGGTTGTGCTCGTTGCCCTCCTGGTCTCTGGGACAGGAAGTGATGTCGACACGGTCCCTGCCGCTGGCATTGCTGTTCATGCACAGGCCCTCGTTGGCAGAGGACGAGTTGACCTCCTGGATCTGGTAGGCCGGGGAGATGAAGTGAGGTAAGGAGAAGAGGGCGGCACCCACAGCAATGAAGACTCCGCCTACTGCCAGCCAGCGAGGCCTCTGGCCCCGCCCGCCAAAGTAGCTGATGAAGACGACCACCAGGAGGCTCCCTATGTCAAAACAGCTGACGAGGAGGCCTGATTCTGAGCTCCTCAGGCTGTACCTCTTCTCGATGGTGGTGATGACACTGCTGAGGTAGCCGGACACCATGAGCGACTGGATGAACGTCAGGTAGCACATGCAGAACAGGAAGCAGCGGGAGTCCTGTAAAATAACGCTCAGGTACTTCCGACTGGGCAGATGAATCCGTGTAAGCCTGGAAGCAAAAAACCCCGGGGGCTTCCTTCTCGCCATGTTTTTACTCCTACGGATCTCCGTGTTCTCCATGTACGAGCTCGGCCTGTTCAGCGCCGACTTCCCCGGCTTGGGCAGGTAGTTTGTTCTTGTTGGGGACTCGGCCTGAAAGGACTCAGTCTTGGCCGGGAGCTGGATAAATTCTGCGCTCTCCTCCGCCGTTATGGACACAGAACCAGCCAGTAAGGTTTCCTCTTGGGGCGCTTCTTCATTTAAAATAGGCAAACTTTTAGATTTGAAGTCTGTACCTGGCTCCTCCAGCTCACTGGAAAACCCGTCCTCCTTCTGAAGGGACTCCGACAACTCCGCTTCCTCGTGCTCAGCCATTATTCCCAGTCAAACCTGCCCCAGTTCCAAGCCCACATCAACAGTTCAGGGGCTGCTGCCCATTACATGTATTATTAATAGGTACATCTACTCCCACAAACACAGTCTGGCACACAAAGAGGCCCAAAAAAGCAACAATGTCAACCAAAGGGAGAGTGGACTCACAGCTCCTGCTTATCAGCGGTGCAGGCTGGACAGCCTCTGTTTATCTTCTCATGCACACTTGCTTTCTGCCACCATCTAATCCGGAGGTGGAGACCGCTCAGGCCTCCTCAGCTTGCCCGGCGGAGCTCCGGGGCCAGGGCTCCCTGCAGATGCACAACATTTCCACTTGATGGCTTCTCTTAGCAGGACGCTGCTGCTCCGTGGCAGGCAGGGATGAAATGAACTTGCAGAGCATGCGCCGCATCCCTGACACCCCTGCCAGTGAAGATCACACAGTCACAATGTCACTTCTTTTGGTACATTAGATGATGATGGTCCCCCCCCCCCACCCCCGCCTTCTCCTTCTAACTCCTCCTCCCCAAGTCAAGGGCATCACCCCCCCTCCCGATGTTATCACCGCACCAGCTGTCCTCCCAGCGGGCTGTCATTGAGTGATCATATTTCTGTGTAAATCCCTGGAGATTTGTATGAAAAATAAAAAATCAACAGAAGCGACGTGTCCTCGAGGAAAATGAGTGTGAAACCGGAGAAGTCCGAGGGGTCTGGTGACGGGCTGCTCGGATAATAATGCCGCTCAGAAACACCGCAGTGTTCCGCTGCTCGTAGCTGCTGTTTTGAAAACACTGCGTCAAGCTGCAGACACAATCACACGGAAACCGGAAATGTATACTTCACAATAAAGCGTAAAAAAAATCGTAATCCAGCAGTGCTGTAACATACACAAAATCAGCACACAACATATTTTAAGTGTGTGGCAAGATATACAAAAACACAATGCCTTGAATACTATGTTGTTAATTTATATTTCAAGAGAGAATCATATCATATCTAAGGGACTGTTCTTTACTTATCAGAGGAGGGGAGAAGCTGGATGTGACTTATTTTATTTTATTTTATTTATCTTCTTTTGACCCTCCACGAAGCTACAAATATTTTTTCTTGAGCCTCCCTGAGTGACTGGTGGAAAATGCACGACCCTCCCTCCACCATAATTAGTTATTAGATGTTTTAAACTTAACCTTTGATGTTGGAAAGTTAAAAATGAAGATGAAACCCTGGAGTTCAAAAAAGCTTTGGTTTTCACTCTTGTCGTGCATGCTGGTTAGTCCATAAAAAGGATTTTGCACCACCCCCTCCTCTTCATAAGTAACTAACAGTCCCTAAGTAGGAGCAGTAATCCTTGTACTGTTTTCCCACATTTGCCTTTACAGTGGGACAGAGGTGGGGGAAGTAATTGATACAGCATAGTATCGGGATATTTTGTGTGTCAATATTGTATTGATACAAAGATGCCACATATCAATTTTTTAAATAAAAATTTTTTATTAATAATGCAAATACAAATAATCTTTTGATAGCCTACCAGTATAATAAAATCAATTGGTGTTACAGTCCATTACATTTACATTTTGCTGCAATTAAAAATTGATTGACGTGTATTGAAAAAGAACTTAAACCTTTTTCTCATTGGAAAAAACTGATGACGAAATTTATCCTTCATTTGCAGCTTCACAAAGGTATTGCAATATCTCTTATCGCAATGCTCAGCTTACTTCAAACCATTAAAAAAATCGCAATAATATTGTATTGTCAACTAAGTATCGTGATATTTACCCTACAGGATGTCAAATAAATGTGTAAAAAAAAAAAAACACGGAGAAAGTCACACCGTATCCCATTAATGATTTCGAAAAGTAAGAATATTTTCTGTTTAGCTCGATGTAACATTTATATTTGATCAAACTTTTACAAAATGCTGAATCAAGGAAGTCTACTGATAAATTCGGCCTACATTTTATTTGCCACTGGTCAATTATTCAGTCTCAAACCAAGAGAATGCCCACTGTGGTATCTTATGTTAGCTAGGTAGACCAAACGAGGACGAGGGCAACAATTTATTAACGTTGGCCTATTATTAAACCGCAAATAGATAATTAATATATGCCGAATATTCCAGTAAACAAAGATGCATTAAAAAAAAAAGTGTTACATCTGCTACGTGACGTGTAAAGCGTTACAGTTCAGCAAAACGTCAGTTCGCCAATGTTTTATAATGGAGTTTGGCGCTAGGCTTTACTTTGAAGAGGACAACCGGAAGTCCTTCTAACGTTCCAGCTAGCTGCACGCCTAGCAGCTAACCTGCAGAGATAACGTTTGCTGATGGAGAAAGAGACAACAACGATGGCGACACTGCGCTTCACTAACCTGACACTCCGAGGCGAGGACGCGCACCTTTAAACCTTCATGTCCGAGTTACACCACAAGCTCCGAGAGTACAGGCGCTTATATTCATACAAAAAAAAAACACGTTCATGTTAAAAATCTCAGCTCCAGACATCTTCTCACAGAACACCGGAAACACTCCGAATTAAAAGCATAACGAGTGTCACTGCAGGAGATGCTGAGGTAACCCCCCTGTGCTTTATGCATGGCAGTATCTTATCTTTATCTGTTCAGCACCTTTTAACAACATCAAAGTCAAAATATATATATGAAAAAAACAATATAAAAAAAAACATAATTAGGGTTTAAGTATGAATTAGAGGATAAATGAGCCAAAAAAAGAATAACCAGAAAAAAGTAGTCTGAACAGCTTTCTCACAATCACAGTGCCTAAAAAGCCCAAATTTTATGGCAAATGTAATGCCATAATGCCACTATTTCATCATGTATACTCATGTATACTGATCTTAATTATTGCGTATTTTAAAGATGTTTTTTTTTGGCATTTTGCCTTTAATGGACAGGACAGGTAAGCATGGGGGGGTGGGTGGGCGGGGGTGTGACCAGGACGACATGCAGCGAGGGGCCACAGGCTGGATTTGAACCTGAGCCACTTTATACATGGGGCACCTGCTCTACCACTAAGCCACCGACACCCCAATCAGTGCATATTTTAATGCCCACCTGTTAACACGTATTGAAGTATTGATAAGGAGAATTTAGCTTCTGTAAAAGTCTGTAAGAAGCCATTAATATTTAAATCACACTTATGTCACTACTCTTGTAATTAAGAATCATTAGACCTTATTATAATTTATATTTCATTTATTTATTGACACCTTTGCTGCAAGGCTGTTGCATCGTACGGCGTAGCAGCGATTCAGTAGGTGCTGTCATCGTACAGTCTGCATACATCAAACTTGATGTCTTAAGATTTAGGGGGATTTAGTGGCATCTAGTGGTGAGGATTGCAGATTGCAACCAGCTGAAACTTTTCCCAATTACAATTCCGTCAGTGTTCATTGTTCAGGGTTGTTGTTTTGCCTCTGTACATGGGGCGCCGGCACTATCCACTACGCTACCGAGGCCCCGTTCAGGGGTTCTTTTTACCAGGAGCTGAATTATCGTTCTTCTCCAAAACAAACAGACCAGGGGTCTCATTTATAAAACACTGCTTAAAGGGGGTTTATGGTTGTGCAGAGACCCTACGCACGTGGCTTACGCACGTTGCCTATGCTGTTGTGAGCATTTTTACTTCTGCGGTGGTGTGTCTGTGTCACTCTGCAGTTACACTTCCTAAACACTAGTCAGCGGCAGAGGTTTCTGTGAAGTGCTGTTAAGTTTAGTTGATTCAAAACACATTAAATATCATAGACATATATACATAGACGCTGCATTGATTACTGCTGCCTGTTGGAGCTGACGTCCTCGCCGGCCGCCATCTTGGATGGGTCTCGCTTCCCCTCCACAGTGCGTTCACTTCTATTGAGGAAGGAGCTATATGCACAAGTAAAATAGAATAACTCGCTGAATTTTCAACTGATTTTCACGCGGTTTGGTTTGTTACAAACGGCACAAATGTAGTTATGATACAGGATGCTTTCGTACATTAAAAATGCGGGATTTCATGCTTTAATACAATAAACAAATAGCAACAGCATGTTATTTAGGTCACAACAGTTCTTTTATTCACCTCATATAATACAAAACATAGTATAGCATATTATGTATAGCACATCTTTGTGCACATATTCACTTTTCCACCAGCTGTGCTGCAAATATCCCCTGCTGCTCATCCTTCTGTATCTTTTCTTCAAATTATTTTGACCACAGTCCCATTCATAGTTATACCAAAATTAACTTTATGTAAATATTGAAAATGGTTTTTTACTACTTTTGAGGGATCACAGCAGTCAGTGTAATAAGAATAAGAAGAACTTTATTAATCCCCAAAGGAAATTTCAAAGAAGTCTGTAAGATCATCTATTTAACAAAGAATTATGAAGTCTGATGGCTGTGGGTATTAAAGACAGTGAGTGTGTGTGAGAAATAAACTCAATCAACAATCATGCTTTTCTTTATTAAAAGATATTAATAAATTTATTAATAATCTATCTATCTATCTATCTATCTATATATATATATCCCACTCTGGGGTTGAGGTGAATAAAAGAACTGTGTTGTGACCTAAATAACATGCTGTTGCTATCTGCAGAATGTATTAAAGCATCCTGTATCATAACTACATGTGTGCCGTTTGTAACAAACCAAACCGCGTGAAAATCAGTTGAAAATTCAGTGAGTTATTCTATTTTACTTGTGCATACAGATCCTTCCTCAATAGAAGTGAATGCACTGTGGAGGCGAAGCGAGACCCATCCAAGATGGCGGCGGCGCAGGACGCGCTCAGGCAGTCAATGCGGCGTCTACGTATATATGTCTATGTTAAATATGGCTTAATAGAGACAATTTGAAAAACAAGTACACGGATTGGCTTCACTACAACTTGCAGCATTCACAGACAAACACTTGTGATAATCTGGACACATTTTCCCCACAAATACAACATGCTAAAGTTATTAGCACAAGCCTATGGCATTTTACATCATATTTAGCCCAGCAACAAGCAATCTTTTCCTCGTATCATATTTATTATTTTTAACTTTTTCTAGCTTATTTAGTGTATTAATGGGAGTCAGCTGGCAGTCTTGTCGACTTGGTTTGTGCTAGCATACTGCTCGGTAACTGCTGTCTGTGTGCATGTTATTGTCTCCATGTTATGTACTGTCTTACCATGTTTTTATGTTTGTGTTTTTATGCCTCTATGCCGCTGCAACCTAATTTGCCCTTTGGGACATCATAAAACTGAACTGAACTGAACTCTTCTCATATAAAACCAGGAACAAGAGCAGCATTTAACAAAGGTAACACAGTTTGGCTCCATAACGACTCACAAGGTTCACTGATAAAACAACTGTCCTTTACTAACACGTTTTTTAAACAAATACAACATGCAAACGTTATTAGCACAAGCTCATGGTATTTTACATTGTATTGATTAGCCAGCGGCCGGCGATCTTTCCCTCTTCTCATATGAAACCTGGATAAATCCCGAAGTATAAATCCCTGAAGGATAGGTCACACACAAGACTTAAAATGCTATTTTAGTGGAGGCCTTACTGTCTTCACAATTTATTGTTTCTTATCTGTGAACTAAAAGTAAATACAAGCTCCGTTTCCACTGAGGGAAATGGTGTCAGTATACAGCAACAGACAGGAGGTCTGCGCCACTGTGACGCGTAGTTACAATTCTGGGGAGGTGCATGTATGGCTACAGCAGGTTACGACGTAGGCTCCAAATC
Source organism: Epinephelus fuscoguttatus (assembly GCF_011397635.1). Classification (NCBI taxonomy): domain Eukaryota; kingdom Metazoa; phylum Chordata; class Actinopteri; order Perciformes; family Serranidae; genus Epinephelus; species Epinephelus fuscoguttatus. The sequence goes on along the minus strand of NC_064766.1, from coordinate 21,533,880 downwards.
GATGTGGAGCCTACATCGTAACCTACGCATCGATTCAACGCAGAACTATAAATTACGTGTTAGAAAATGTACGTACAGACGAAAGCCAAAAATGGTGTGCGCCAAGAAATATTCACCAGTTTCTACAATCATGTTCCAATCTCACTGTCTGCGCCACCTATCTCCTGTCTCCAAAACGTTCTTAAGCACGGGTCAAAGTTTCAAGTCTGTTTTTATAGATCACAACTTGTGGGTGGGAAGTGCCTTACGCCAGGGCCACACTGCCCGCGGAAGCGCAGCGCACCGAAATTCTCTCGCGCGCCGGAGCACCTCCGTTCACATCAGACGCGCATTTCTCCACGCCGTCGACAAGCGATTCTGCTCCCAGCTCTTGTTTTTCACTGCCTGGCTTGTCAGATTCGCTCGCGGCTCGCGCAGAAAATAGACCAGACGCCGAACTGATCGCTGCAAATCGTGAGCCTGCCGTGGAGCTTCCCGGCGCGGCGCGGCCAGTGTGGACGACACAGTCGGTTAACATGGGCGCCGAAAGGAAACTGCCTTCTCTTCTCTGCGCTTCGAGGCTATTCGCGGCGCTTCCGCGGGCGGTGTGGCCCTAGCGTTACGCCTCCTTCGGGCCTCGATTTGTGCGTAGGGGAGAGCGGGGCATAACCTAACACAACAAATTGTGACACAGACTGTTAAGGTGGTTACACAGGGTCGATCCTTTTGTGCTTCCAGCCATTTGACCACAATACCAACCAAACAGTGACCTGCGAAATTCCGAGCTGTTTACCGATTACTGAGCTGTCCGTGTAAGTCACCGAATCCAACCATACATCATCTTAACAACTGTCCTATTGCCTAAAACACAGCACAATTTTGAACCATGTAACCAACCTGCAGCAGGTGTTAACGAGGCTTGATGAAATTTCCACACAACAGGATTAGTTGTAACGCAATGTTACAACTGACCACTTCAAACTTATGTTCAGTTTGCACTAATGTCCTTATTTAAATGAGATATACTTTGTATTTTTAATTTGTCAGGTATCTTATCGACACACAGTTTCAGTCTTCTCAATATTCATCGATCAGTACTCATATTTTGACATGTGGATCCAGTTTACCCAGTCTATGTACATCTATCAGTCCAGCCATTGAATATGAATGATAGACTAACAGATGGATGGATACCTGTCCTTATATAGATGACAGATATAGATATAGATGTATATGTATAGATATGTATGTATAGATATAGATATAGATGGCAAGATAAGTATCTACATACGTATCTATCACAGATGACTAGAGAAAAATATATAACATCCACACATCTTTCCATTCATAAAGCGTTGGTGGTTAGATGATATGTTTGGATATCCATCATAGATCCATAAACAGTATCAACCTATATATATAGATAGAATTGTATTGAATTAATCGTGTTAAACAGACATTTCCAGCAGGTGTTACAGCTAACCCTCTCCCTCTTACAATTAAAAAATCACTTTTTTTGTGCTGCTTTCAGACACTTTTCACAAGTATATAACCCCACCCATGGGGTCCATCATAACTTTTCACTTCCGCCACATCTTGCTATTGTAAAAGGAAGGTAAGTACTAGAAAAAAAAAAACAACCGTTCACAATTTTTTTTAATATCTCAAATAGTTTTAATAACATTTAGCCAAAGGTAAAATATATTAGGTGTTACCCCACTCTCCCCTATGCAATGTTTATAAATGAGACCTTAGGTGATTTAAATCAGTAAAAACACTGAATAAAGCAGCATCACATTACAAATCAAAATTTTTCTTATAGTACATCACGGAGGGGCTGCTAACTACCTTGTCCAACATGAAAACGTAAATGTCCCTATCTAGAGCCAGTGTTTGGTTTGTCCGTTCTGGGCTACTGTAGAAACATAGCAATCTCCATAAACAAGGACTCACTCCCTATATAGACATAAATGGCTCATTCTAAGATAACGAAAACACAAGGATTCTTATTTTCAGGTGATTATACACTAAAGAAAACATACCTTTTATATCATATTCCATTCCTGCCAATATATCCACCCAAAATCCAACACACTGGACCTTTATCTGGTACTGCTCTGAACTGGTTTGCCGCATACTTGTCAGACAATGTCATGTCATCCATTTACCATATCAAGTACGGTGTGCCTCAAGGGTCAATCCTTGGTCCTGCCTTGTTCTCATTATACATGCTCCCTTTTGGTGATGTCATCCGTCGTCATGAGTCTCTCTCCACTGTTACGCAGATGACACTCAGCTGTACCTCCTTGTTAAACCAACTGACCTCAGCATGCTGAGCTCTCTACAGGACTGTCTATATAATATAATATAAAAACAGAAATCCTTGTAATTGGGTCACAGCATATCACAAAACAAATACTGCCATCTACTGGTTACCTGTCTCAACACATAAAGCCTGTTGCAAGAAATCTTGGTGTCTTGTGGTGTCCGATAGTAATTTATGTTTTGAACAACATATCACTAAGCTCATCCAAACATGTTTTTATCACCTCAGAGACATTGCTAAAATGAGATTTATTTTAACTTTTAGAGATACAGAAACTGTTAAACGTGCTCTTATCTCTTCACCTCTTGACTCTTCAGTCTTTATTCCTTTTTTAATCAAAAAACCTTGCAACAACTTCAGACTGTTCAGAACTCAGCCACTAGGCTTTTAACCAACACCAAGATGCACGACCACATCACACCGATTTTAGCCTCTCTACATTGGCTCCCTATCTGTTTAGGATTGGCATTAAAACCTTAGTGATGACTTTTTAAGGCTCTTCATGGCCTGGCTCCAGATTACATTTCAGACCTGTTAGCCCCTTATGAACCTTCACGTAGTTTGAGATCCTCGGGCAGAGGTCTTCTGCTTGTCCCAGAGTCCAGACTGAAGACCAAAGGGGACAGAGCTTTTGCAATCATGACCTGCCTGAGGATATAAGGCTGTCTGAGTCACTGTCTTTATTTGAGTCTCTCCTAAAAACATACTTCTATCTGAAAGCATATCCTGACTTAATCTGAGCCGTCTGTCTATCTTATACTGCCTTATTGATTTCATTTCCCATTTATTATCTTGATTTTAACTTTGGCCTTATTTTATCTTTTACTTAGATTACATTTTATTGCATGTTATTAATGTTATTCTCCTTGTGTTTTAATTGTGTTTAGTTTTATTGTACAGCACTTTGTAATTGTGTTTTGAAAGGTGCTATATAAATAAAGTTTATTATTATCAATATTATTATTATTATTATTAATATTAAGTTGTTGATTCAATTTTTCACACATAAGCATTAATATGAAAACAACCTTCTGACGCTTAACTAAAATCAGTTAGTAGAAAATACACTATGACAAAGTAAAACATTTAAAACACTTTTTAAACACTTTTTTTTAATTTTATCAAAATGTAGCAGAACATACAGTAAATGTCTCTTTTAGTGAGTGAAATAAGTTAAACTACTACCAGGAAAATAACTACTTTCTGGGTTTTTTTGTACCACAGACATTTGTTCACTGCAGGAAGACATGTCCAAACTTCACTGACTCTTTGGCAGCTTCAAACAACATCAGTAAAAACAGATTCAAATATATGTAATATCACACTGTGTCAGTTTGGTCACAGGAGTCACACCCTGTAACACTGATGATGCATTCCTTAACGATTATGATCATTATAATTATAGTTTATGATAGCTCACAGGTCTGCCACACCAATACATGAAAATATAATTATAGATTTCCCCAGCAGTGACAGCCTACATGGCTAAACACACACAGGAAGGAGCGCCACCAGAAGAAACTCAAACATTTACACAACAGCTCAGGAGAAGACGTCAAAGTAACGCCCATAATGTTTGACTGATAGCTGATCTCAGTGCAGTGAAAAAGTGAAATTACTTCTGTCTATTTGAGTTTACAGAACTCTGCAGTGTCATCAATGTAATAAAACCAAAATCCAGCATAGAGAGGCTGACTGAATGTGGTCTGGACTCTGTGGAGGAGAGTCATGCATGTTTTAGAGACGCTGTAGAAGGACAGAATACCTGCACTGTGATCCAGGTACACTCCTATTCTGAAGGTCTTACGACATTGGATAGGAGTTGGGATGGGAGTTTGGACTTTGTTGTACCAAAAGGTATAACTATGATTTCGGTAAGAATGTAACGCCCAAGATTTTTCATTCTGTCCAAATCTACAGTCATCTGAGCCCCCTCTGCTGATGTTCTTGTAGGCGACTGCGACACAAACTCCCGCTTCTTCCCACTTCACCTCCCAGTAACAACGTCCAGTCAGACTCTCTCTGCTCAGGACCTGACAACATTTGTCAAATCTGTCTGGGTGACTGGGATAAGACTGTTGCTTTTTCACTAATGTTGCTCTTCTGTTCCCTTCAGATAATAACAGCTCTCTGTTTGCTGTGTTTGGATCCAGTGTGATTTCACGTGAATACTTTAAGAACTCAGCTCTGGTCTTGGGCTCTGGTTTTGAATCTGACAGTAAAACATCCACGTCAGTCACTGTCTGTGAGATGTTTGTCCATGTCTCCCTCAGAACGTCCTGTAGTTTATCTCTGACTTCTGACACAGCTGCTGTCACATCCTCAAAGCACAGAGGACGGATGTTGATGCTGGATGAGTGTGTGGATTCACTGAGTGCTGACAGTGAGGGGTAGTTGTGTAGAAACAGGTTGTGATCCTCTGTGTGTGAGAGCTTCATCAGCTCAGCGTCTTTCCTCTTCAGCTCAGTGATCTCCTGCTCCAGCTTCTCCTGAAGCTCTTTGACTCGACTCACTTCAGTTTCCTGCTGCCATCTGACCTGCTGCTCCACATCAGAGCGTCTTTCCTCCATGAGACGGATCAGCTCAGTGAAGATCTTCTCACTGTCCTCCACTGCTTTATCAGCAGAGCGACTGATAGCCTCCACCTCCTGTTGGAGCAGCTTCACATCTCTCTCTCTGTCCTGGATTCCCTGCTGGATGTTTTGTCGACTCACCTCCAGCTCTCTCTGCCTCTCAGTCCTTTCTGCTGCAGCTGACACTGTGTCGTGGCCTTTATGTTCATCCATTGAGCAGAGATAACAGATACTCTGCTGATCAGTGCGACAGAACAGCTTCATCACCTCATCATGACGAGAGCAGATGTTCTCCTGCAGCTTCTTGGAGGGCTCCACCAGCTTGTGTTTCCTGAACGGAGCTGAGTCATAATGAAATTGAAGGTGTTTCTCACAGAAAGAGGCCACACACACCAAACAAGACTTGAGGGCTTTCAGTTTTCTCCCAGTGCAGACATCACAGGCCACATCTTCAGCTCCAGCATAGCAGTGATCAGCAGGAACTGCCTGGAGTGCAGTCATCTTCAGTTCCTCCACCAAATCTGCTAACATGGTGCTTTTTACCAGGACAGGCCTCGGTGTGAAGCTCTGCCTACACTGAGGGCAGCTGTAGATTTTCTTCCCATCCTCTCCATCCCAGTGGGTTTTAATACAGTTCATGCAGTAGCTGTGTCCACAGGGAATAGTCACCGGATCCTTCAGTAGATCCAGACAGATGGAACAGCAGAATTTTGCTCGGTCCCTCTGATGTTCTTGCTGCGCCATTTCACCTCTCAGTGATTGTTCGTGACTGTCAAATTGTTTCCCTTTCTCTAAGCAGAAACTATCTCAAAACAAATCTCTGCTCTCATTTTCTGCAGCAAATAAGTTTTATCAGCTCTCACACTTAACAACGTGTTTACAGCTTTCTTCCTAAATGCAGATCTGTGAAAGGGAGGAACAAACAAATGTTTTATAGGGTGTAGCTCTTTGTGTTTGAGAGCAGGAAATAGGGGGGAGAGTTTTCAGGCTTTACTTCATTCCACCAAGAGCTTTTTATGAGAGGCAGGGTGTGTTCTTAGCTGCCATTTACAGCATGGAGTAAGAACAGTGTACTCTGAGTAAAATCTGAGCACTCTTCTGAGTACTCCAATGTTATGTTCCCTGCACAATTAAAGTGGCCAGTTGCTGCTGAAGCATTACAGGATCAGTGAACAGGCCTACCAAGGGACCCAAAGTGTAAGAGGGGCCCCCTTGGCCCTCAGTTGCAAAATGTTACTCAAATTAACACATACTGACCAGGGAGAGATTCAAAATGTTGACAAACAGATGTAAAGGAACTGCAAAGAAACACAAAATAGCCACAAAAAAGGGTCAAAACAATCACAAATAGACACAAAAAAGACACAAAATTTCTTGAGGGAGACACAAAACCATAAAAAGATGCATTATGACTACAACGAGATGCAAAACAACGACACAAAGAGGCAGAAGCACCTGGGTAAAAATGTACTTAGTATACGTTAATAAAATGTAGTAAACATAACAGATTCACTGCTAAAAGACATGCAAATTCCACACTGAAGGGCTCCTCCACCCCAGGACTCAAAACCCCCACCCTAGATTCCAAACCAGGAAAATGCTTGCTGTGAAGCGACAATGCTAACCACTAAAATATAATGCATGTATTTTAGTTAACATTTGGGGCTGTGAAAAAATGCTAGAGGTTCGCCATCAAACAAGCTGCAGCCACAAAAACATATTAAAGTGAAGGAGAAATTGCACAGTTTTCACTCATTCACGACTCCCTATTTAAGGAGTTCTATGTAGAGGACTAATATAGTGAGCTCATCAGTAATATGCAAAAACACTTCCAGACACTGTCATTTTCTCTGGGCGACAGTGCGAACCACTGCATCACCACCCTCGATATGTTAATAGCAAACCTCATTTGCTCGGCGTTACGTTTCCCTTAAAGTGTATTTTTTGTTTTAACTTAGTTGTATATACATGTCTAGGACACAGTGCTGACCATGAGCATGTTAGCATTTAGCACGTTAGCCAGATCCACCATGCAAATGTAGGTCTGCAACATCTTGGGTGTGTTTGATTTGGGTCATGTAGCGTGCTGGCAGGGTGGTGCGTTAAATCACTGACAGTAAAGTTCCTCTAACTGATGAACTAATATCAGTTTGACAACTTTTACCATGATGTATGACACAATGCACTTTTACTATAAAGGTTTTTATCAGTCTAAAAACATGTTCTGAACTAAAACTGTGGACACAGTGAGTTGAGGTGATTTAACCGCCACTACATCCTAGGTTAGCAGGATGAAGGCGCCCTCTTGTGTTGTGCATCAGTTTCCACATTTCACTTGTTAACCTGCTGTGATGTTCACTGCAGGAAGACATGTCCAAACTTCACTGAGCCTTTGGCAGCTTCAAACAACATCAGTAAAGACAGATTTAAATATATGTAATATTACACTGTGTCAGATTGTTCACAGGAGGCACACCCTGTAATACTGATGATGCATTCAGGTCACATGGGAATGAAGGGAGAGGAGAGTTTCCATTTCACAAATATTCACATCAGCTCTCAGGTTGTAAAAAGTATTTTGCATCATATCTGTTGTCTCTTGTGTGTTTCAGAACAAAAAAAAAACCCTCTTCACACCTGAACCTAACCAAATCAACTCTAAATATCTCTCTGTAATAAATCCTCTTTCTTGACTCAGTGCACAAAGAAAATGTTCCTTGTAAAAAGCAACACATGATAGAAAACTCTTCTCATTTCTCTGTGACAAAACTGTTTAAGTGAGGAAAGTTAAAGGACAGAGACTGACTGACAAATGCTCCTCTGCTCTGAACATGAACACTGGACTTTGTGGTATTTCAGGAGGAAATCTGCCTCAGTTATACTCTCATATCAGTGTCACAGTTTCTCCATCAGCTTTGTTTGATACCCTGGAATGAAGACAAGAAGAAAATACTTTGTTCATGTTTGTTTATTCATCATGTAAACCTTCAGTTTGTATAAAAGACATTAATGAATGATCTCCTTATTGATTATGATCAGGATCGTTACAGTTTCTAGTAGCTAACTAATCTGCCACACCAACACATGAAAAGCTAATTATACATTTCTGTACAAATTTACAAGCACAATATCTGAGATAAAGGAGGTCTGCTGATTTCTCTCTTCAGACTCATGCAGTGGGAGAGAAACAACAACAACGTACAAATACATCCACTGAAATGTTCGTTAAACATTCAGAGCACAAAGAAGTTTACAACACATCATGATGAGCAGTGACAGCCTCCACGGCTAAACACACACAGGAAGGAGCACCACTGCAAGAAACTCAAACATTTACACAACAACTCAGGAGAAGACGTCAAAGTACCGCCTATAATGTTTGACTGACAGCTGATCTCAGTGCAGTGAAGAGACGCCACAATAATCAGCTCTCAGCGACAAACATGGAGAGTGAATAAGATTTGAAACACATATTGCAAAATTGTTTTGGAAACATTGTCATATTGATGAAAGGTAAATGCAACTAAAAGCAATGGAAACAGACCCTGCGAATGTACAGTCATTGCATAGGCCACTGCAAGCTCTCATCCTTGTTTCTGAAGGCTTTCAACATGCTTATGTATGCATACCAGTCATTCACCAGAACACAGAGCTCAGAGCTGTAGTTGTTCAAAATGCTCTCTGCTCTGACAAACTTAATCCTAATATTCACATATCAGCAGTGGAAATTAGGCACAACTATTAGCTTTTTTTTTTTTTTTTCCTATGTTTCTAACAATTCAGCCAAAATTTGCATTATTTTTGGATGTAAATCCAACTAGTGTTTCCATGAGATGGGTAAAGCAAAAATCCAGCATAGAGAGGCTGAGTGAATGTGGTCTGGACTCTGTGGAGGAGAGTCATGGTTTCAGAGACGCTGTAGAAGGACATAATACCTGCACTGTGATCCAGGTACAGTCCTACTCTGGAGGACTGAGGACCTGAGATGGGAGTTTCGGCATTGTTGTACAAAAATTTGTAACTGCTCTTCTCACACCTTAACGCCCAAGATTTGTCATTCCATCCCAATCTACATTTATTTATGCTCCCTGCTCTGCTGATGTTTTTGTATGTGACTGCCACATAATCTATTCCCCCGCTCCACTCTACCTCCCAGTAACAACGTCCAGTCAGACTCTCTCTACTCAGGACCTGAAACTCTTCAGTGAATCTGTATGGGTGATCAGAATAAGACTGTTGTTGATTCATTAATGTCACCTTTCTGTTCCCCTCAGATAAAAACAGACGTGTGTGTGCTGTGTTTGGATCCAGTGTGATTTCACGTGAATACTTTAAGAACTCAGCTCTGGTCTTGGGCTCTGGGTCTGACAGTAAAACATCCACGTCAGTCACTGTCAGTGAGACGTTTGTCCATGTCTCCCTCAGAACGTCCTGTAGTTTACCTCTGACTTCTGACACAGCTGCTGTCACATCCTCAAAGTAGCTCAGAGGACGGATGTTGATGCTGGATGAGTGTGTGGATTCACTGAGAGCTGACAGTGAGGGGTAGTTGTGTAGAAACAGGTTGTGATCCTCTGTGTGTGAGAGCTTCATCAGCTCAGCGTCTTTCCTCTTCAGCTCAGTGATCTCCTGCTCCAGCTTCTCCTGAAGCTCTTTGACTCGACTCACTTCAGTTTCCTGCTGCCATCTGACCTGCTGCTCCACATCAGAGCGTCTTTCCTCCATGAGACGGATCAGCTCAGTGAAGATCTTCTCACTGTCCTCCACTGCTTTATCTGCAGAACGACTGATAGCCTCCACCTCGTGTTGGAGCAGCTTCACATCTTTCTCTCTGTCCTGGATTCCCTGCTGGATGTTTTGTCGACACACCTGCAGCTCTCTCTGCCTCTCAGTCCTTTCTGCTGCAGCTGACACTGTGTCGTGGCCTTTATGTTCATCCATTGAGCAGAGATAACAGATACACTGCTGATCAGTGCGACAGAACAGCTTCATCACCTCATCATGACGAGAGCAGATGTTCTCCTGCAGCTTCTTGGAAGGCTCCACCAGCTTGTGTTTTTCAAAGGCAGAGGATTCATAATGAGGCTGGAGGTGTTTCTCACAGTAAGAAGCCACACACACCAAACAGGACTTGAGGGCTTTCAGTTTTCTCCCAGTGCAGACATCACAGGCCACATCTTTAGCTCCAGCATAGCAGTGATCAGCAGGAGCAGCTTGGAGTCCAGTCTTCTTCAGTTCCTCCACTAAAACTGCTAACATGGTGCTTTTCATCAGGACAGGCCTCGGTGTGAAGCTCTGCCTACACTGAGGGCAGCTGTAGATTTTCTTCCCATCCTCTTCATCCCAGTGGGTTTTAATACAGTTCATGCAGTAGCTGTGTCCACAGGGAATAGTCACCGGATCCTTCAGTAGATCCAGACAGATGGAACAAGAGAAGGTTTCTCGGTCCAGCTCAACTCCTTTCTGCGCCATTTCACCTCTCAGTGACAACGCCTGTCTGACTCTCACTTCCTTAAAAGTGAAACTAGTTTGAGCTCTGAACTGAACATCATGTGTTCCTGCAGTGAATGGAGCCTGTCAGCTCTCTCACGTCACCACATGTTGGTTACACCCATCTTCAATCTGTAGGTCTGAAGGGGAGGGAACAAGGAAATGTGTGGACAGAGTGGAGCTCGCTGTGTGTGAGAGCAGGAGGAGGAGGGAGGGCTCATAAAACTCTGAGTCATTCCAGGAAGAGGAGCGGTTTGAGACAGAGATACTGTGTGTTTAACACTTGTTTAAAATAAAGCTCATTTCTCATTTAAAAACACTAATCACTTCAACTTTTAGGAGGTAAACTCTTAGAATCAGTGGGTTTGGAGACGGCTCCTCAGTCCTTAAAATGGATTCTTCTCATTTTCCAAAAATACAGTTTGAATAAAGTTTTTCATGATTATAATTATTTACATACAGTGGATACAAAAAATAGAAAATTTAAACACTGCTGTAATAATATTATCAAACTGTTTTGACTCATTTCATAAAGTCCACGAAATACTTTTGAAGAAAACTGGTTAAATTCAAAATGTAAATGTGAATAAAATGTGTATTCTAATGTTTGATGCATTTAAACCAATAAATGACGAGTTAATTGTTGCACCTCTGAATCCCACAGGACCTGAATGCACCACATCATTTGACTCTGCAGTTCAGTGAGAGACATATTTATTTTTCTTATTTATGTTGTTCAGATTTTTACAAGCTACATATTATTTTCTTCATATCCTCCTTCTTAAATCAAACCATATTCTAAATGCCCGTCACTGCAGCTCTGTCTCATCATGTATATCTTTACATGTTTCCATTATTGACTCTGTCCAGTGTGATTTTTTTGGAGTATATGTTGATATATTCTTTTAGGCAATTTGTCACAGTAGTGAATTTGGGCAGCAGGAGGAGGATGACTGAAATGCAGACAAACACAAAGAAATGAAGGTAACAGTGAGGAACAGGCTCACAGGCTGGAAACAGGATGGCAGTCAAAACAGTCAAACAAATCCAATGCCTGCATCCCAAGTCTCTTAAAATTACTGCTAACCACCTTATCTAGCCACCTTACCCAACTGTTCAGTCCCTCCCACTTAGGGAAACATGCAGGAGTCAGGAGTTAGGAGTGAGGAGCGAGGATTGCTGATTAAGAGACATGACACGACCTTACTCTGAAGCGTGACATAAAGCGACGTCCTATTCTGATGACGCCGGCGCAGCTGGATCTGCTGCATAACGGAGCCAGAGTCTGGTGTACATCCCAAGTCACATTATATTCGCTGATCAAAGCCGTAACCCCCACCCCCCACCGTCATGACTTTGGTCACACACTTTTGCATGTGTTACCATTGTTATTGAGTCATTTGCCTAAGTTTGTCGCAATTAAAGAACGGTCTGTAGCCCTGCCACTGTCACTGTGATGAGCATCATTGTCATTATTATTATCACTATTATTAAATCCACTCGCCATCATTCAACAAGTCAGCTGCTGAGTGAATAAGACATATCAGACCTGTCAGTCTGCCTCAATCAATCATTTTTATTTATAAAGTCCAATATCACAAATCACAGTTTGCCTCACAGGGCTTTACAGCATACGACATCCCTCTGTCCTTTGGACCCTCGCAGCTGATCAGGAAAACTCCTCAAAAAAAAACCTTTAACGGGGAAAAAACAGTAGAAACCTCAGGAAGAGCAACTGAGGAGGGATTCCTCTTCCAGGACGGACAGACATGCAATAGATGTCGTACAGAACAGATCAACATGATAAATTAACTGTAATCCGTATGACACAATGAGACAGAAAGAACTTTGTGACACAGTCATCCATACTGTAACTTTTTCTGATATTCTCCACTTCATCAAGATCATCGGTTTCAACCCAGTCGGCTGAATAAATGTTGGCATTGTACGTTTCTGCAAACCACAGATACCTTACATATGTACGGTGATATAAACTTTATGTCTCAACAACTTGTGTTTATCTTTAGGCACAAAAACCACCTGGTTATGGTTGGTAAAAGATTTTTTGCTTCAAAGTCCAGTGTGTAAGATTTAGGGGGATTTAGGGGCATCTAGCTGTGACGACTGCACATTGCAACCAGCTGAAACTTCTCTGCAGTCACATCAGGGATTATTGTCACAAACAGAACAAAGGCCTCACACACCTAAAGTTCCCCAATGAATGTAGAAGTCACAGCTGCAGGATCCACCATGAGCATTTAGCACGTTAGCCAGATCCAACATGCAACCGTCTGTCTCCATCATCTTGGGTGTGTTTGATTTGGGTCTCGTAGCGTGCTGGCAGGGTGGTGCATTAAATCACTGACAGTAAAGTTCCTCTAACTGATGAACTAATATCAGTTTGACAGCTTTTACCATGATGTATGACACAATGCACTTTTACTATAAAGGTTTTTATCAGCCTAAAAACATGTTCTGAACTAAAACTGTGGACACAGTGAGTTGAGGTGCTTTAACCTCCACTACATCCCTGGTTAGCAGGATGAAGGCGTCCTCTTGTGTTGTGCATCACTTTCCACATTTCACTTGTTAACCTGCAGTGATGTTCACTGCAGGAAGACATGTCCAAACTTCACTGAGCCTTTGGCAGCTTCAAACAACATCAGTAAAGACAGATTTGTTGATCTGTTGTCTCTTGTGTGTTTCAGGACAAAAAAAACCTCTTCACACCTGAACTTAACCAAATCAACTCTAAATATCTCTCTGTAATAAATCCTCTTTCTTGACTCAGTGCACAAAGAAAATGTTCCTTGTAAAAAGCAACACACGATAGAAAACTCTGCTCATTTCTCTGTGACAAAACTGTTTGAGTGAGGAAAGTTAAAGGACAGAGACTGACTGACAAACGCTCCTCTGCTCTGAACATGAACACTGGACTTTGTGGTGTTTCAGGAGGACATCTGCCTCAGTTATACTCTCATATCAGTGTCACAGTTTCTCCATCGGCTTTGTTTGATACCCTGGAATGAAGACAAGAAGAAAATACTTTGTTCATGTTTGTTTATTCATCATGTAAACCTTCAGTTTGTGTAAAAGACATTAATGAATGATCTCCTTATTAATTATGATCAGGATCATTACAGTTTCTAGTAGCTAACTAATCTGTCACACTAACACATTAAAAGCTAATTATACATTTCTGTACAAATTTACAAGCACAATATCGGAGATAAAGGAGGTCTGCTGATTTCTCTCTTCAGACTCATGCAGTGGGAGAGAAACAACAACGTACAAATACATCCACTGAAATGTTCATTAAACATTCAGAGCACAAAGAAGTTTACAACACATCATGATGAGCAGTGACAGCCTCCACGGCTAAACACACACAGGAAGGAGCACCACTGCAAGAAATATTTACACAACAATTCAGGAGAAGACGACAAAGTACCGTCCGTAATGTTTGACTGACAGCTGATCTCAGTGCAGTGAAGAGATGCCACAACAATCAGCTCTCAGCAACAAACATGGAGACTAAATAACAATTAATACACAGGATTTAACCCTTAAATGACTTCTGTCTATTTGAGTTCACACAACTCAGCAATGACTCCAACATAATAAACCCAGAGTCCAGCATAGAGAGGCTGAGTGAATGTGGTCTGGACTCTGTGGAGGAGAGTCATGGTTTCAGAAACGCTGTAGAAGGACAGAATACCTGCACTGTGATCCAGGTACACCCCTACTCTGGAGGACCAAGGACCTGAGACAGGAGTTTTAATATTGTTGTACCAAAATACATAACAGTTCTCATGACAATATAACGCCCAAGATTTTTTATTGAATCCAAATCTGCAACCATAAGAGGTACCTTCTCTTTTGATATTCTTGTATGCGACTGCTACACAGACCTTTCCCCCGCTCCACTCCACCTCCCAGTAACAACGTCCAGTCAGACTCTCTCTGCTCAGGACCTGAAACTCTTCAGTGAAACTGTCTGGGTGACTGGGATAAGACTGTTGTTGTCTCATGAATGTTACCTTTCTGTTCCCCTCAGATAATAACAGGAATTCATTTGCTGTGTTTGGATCCAGTGTGATTTCACATGAATATTTTAAGAACTCAGCTCTGGTCTTGGGCTCTGGGTCTGACAGTAAAACATCCACATCAGTCACTGTCAGTGAGATGTTTGTCCATGTCTCCCTCATAATGTCCTGTAGTTTATCTCTGACTTCTGACACAGCTGCTGTCACGTCCTCAAAGTAGCTCAGAGGATGGATGTTGATTCTGGATAAGTGTGTGGATTCACTGAGTGCTGACAGTGAGGGGTAGTTGTGTAGAAACTGGTTGTGATCCTCTGTGTGTGAGAGCTGCTCCAGCTCAGCGTCTTTCCTCTTCAGCTCAGTGATCTCCTGCTCCAACTTCTCCTGAAGCTCTTTGACTCGATTCACTTCAGTTTCCTGCTGCGATCTGACCTTCTGCTCCACATCAGAGCATCTTTCCTCCATGAGACGGATCAGCTCAGTGAAGATCTTCTCACTGTCCTCCACTGCTTTATCAGCAGAGTGACTGATAGCCTCCACCTCCTGTTGGAGCAGCTTCACATCTCTCTCTCTGTCCTGGATTCCCTGCTGGATGTTTTGTCGACTCACCTCCAGCTCTCTCTGCCTCTCAGTCCTTTCTGCTGCAGCTGACACTGTGTCGTGGCCTTTATGTTCATCCATTGAGCAGAGATAACAGATACACTGCTGATCAGTGCGACAGAAAATCTTCATCACCTCATCATGACGAGAGCAGATGTTCTCCTGCAGCTTCTTGGAGGGCTCCACCAGCTTGTGTTTCCTGAACGGAGCTGACTCATAATGAAATTGAAGGTGTTTCTCACAGAAAGAGGCCATACACACCAAACAAGACTTATGGGCTTTCAGTTTTCTCCCAGTGCAGACATCACAGGCCACAACTTCAGCTCCAGCATAGCAGTGATCAGCAGGAGCAGCTTGGAGTCCAGTCTTCTTCAGTTCCTCCACTAAAACTGCTAACATGGTGCTTTTCACCAGGACAGGCCTCGGTGTGAAGCCCTGCCTACACTGAGGGCAGCTGTAGATTTTCTTCCCATCCTCTCCATCCCAGTGGGTTTTAATACAGTTCATGCAGTAGCTGTGTCCACATGGAATAGTCACTGGATCCTTCAGTAGATCCAGACAGATGGAACAAGAGAAGGTTTCTCGGTCCAGCTCAACTCCTTTCTGCGCCATTTCACCTCTCAGTGACAACACCTGTCTGACTCTCACTTCCTGAACAGTGAAACTAGTTTGAGCTCTGAACTGAACATCATGTGTTCCTGCAGTGAATGGAGCCTGTCAGCTCTGTCATGTCACCACATGTTGGTTACACCCATCTTCAATCTGTAGATCTGAGTGGTAGGAATCAAGGAAATGTGTGGACAGAGTGGAACTCGTTGTGTGTGAGAGCAGGAGGAGGGAGGGCTCATCCAGCTTTGCTTCATTCCAGGCAGGGGCGGATTTAGTCATATTGGGGCCCAAGGCGAAGACAGACTTGGGGCCCTCCACATCCTTTTATTGATCCTTTTATTGCTGTGGTGCTGAAATGAGAAAATAACACACAAAACAACAACAGGTTAATTATACAGATACATACATTTTAACAGAATATTCACGTATTATTTTTACCAGCAGGCTCTCTGATAGAATATTTAGGATGGGTCAAATACAGAGAAATGATTTCACTAGATAATTTGTACTTTCATGACTGTATGTGACAGAGATGATTTTCGCGCATCTTACATAATGCGCCCCGTACGTTCTCATCGTGTTGTTTCATGCAGGATATATAAACGTGGACAACACGGTGAAAGATATTATTTAATTACTAAGGTCGGAATTGAATTAAAAAAGGAATATAGGCTGCCAGCCACAAACTGAAACGAAATTGTCACACTGAGAATGTTTGCTCACACTCACCCATCTGAATCCCAAATAGTGAAATTAATTAATGATATTACTAAAGGCTGGCAATACAACAACGCTCAAATGAATAAATGACTGATGCAAACTGAGCATATGTTACGGGTGCGTGTCCCCTCCACCCGCAGCTGTGTTCAACTTGTTTGTTTTATAACAGGATAAACAAATATTAAATGCATTATTTTGTTTTTCCGTGTGAATAAAAAAATAATGGTGCTTTTTCCATTTTCTTCTTCAAATGGGGAATTGGAATAGAAATTAGACCACAACCAGTAACCAACTTGTGTTTATTTTTGGCCTTTATTTTTATATCAATATTATGTGCCCCTACTGCATAGATAGACAGATAAATAATAAATAATATTAATAATAAAAGTGACGCTGCTGTGCCTCATGCGTAAATGCGCACAGCGTCTCTCTTTTTGTTTCTGCTGTGGGGTGGGGTGCTCACTGCAAGTATTTAATAACCTTAGGCAGATACCTTTTAACGTTACAGTCTTTTGTATTTTTTGTTATGATCCTTCCACTGTAGCTATTTTCACTATACATGCTTCCATTAGGCTCTATACTGAGGAAATACAATATATCTTATCACTGTTATGCAGATGATTCCTAGGGTTGGGTCGGTATGAGAAAAAAAACAAAAAACGGTTGATCCGGTTTTTGTGAAAAAACGGATCAAGTCGGTAATACCAGATTTTCGCCATTTGGGGCGCAATTGACTCATTTACAATAAAACAAAGCACATAGGACAACAGAGTGACAGTAACACCTCGTTTCTTTTATTCCTTCCTTACAAATAAATTTGCAGGTTTAGCTTACTCAATCAATGCAAACATGAACATCTCTAGGAAAATAAAAAAAATTGTTATCCTTTTGTTTATGAAAGGATCTTCTTTGCTCAGTGCTCTTTGTATTCTAACATGTACAATATGTAAATACGGTATGGCAAATGGCATAAATTTGCAGGCCTAGCCTACTGAATGAATGCAAATGAACACAAAAAACGAACTGTCTCTATGACATGCACATGTACAAAATAGAAAATTGCCTCAACAAAAACCATTTAAAATATGGCATAAATCGGCAGGCCCAGCCTACTCAATGAGTGCAAATGAACATGTAATTGTAAACCGTATACAAATAATAATAATAAAATACAAATCTGCAGCCTCAGAAAATATCCATTTAACCAGGGCATAAATCGGCTGGCCTAGACTACACAGTGAGTGCAAGTCCACATGAAAACAGCCTGTAAACATCATGTAGGACAATTGTATCAATAAGAGAATTGCACTGAACATCAAATAATAAATAAAACACTGCAAATTAAATGCCCTTTAAAGCCTGTCTCTCTGACTGGCATAGCTTACTCGTCGTTGTCAGACTCAGTCATCAAACTCAAGATTCTTAGCCAGAAACACCAGCATGTCTACCTTTGCTGGCTTCAAATGACACCTTTGAGCTGTAACAACATTCCCTGCTTTGCTAAACAACCTCTCAGATGCAGTGCTGGTTGCACAAATGCAAAGGTACTTGCGTGCTACGTTTGCCAACAGTGGAAAGCGAAACTGGCTCTTTCTCCACCATCCCAACGGATGTTCTTCTCCGTGAACCACTGCCTCTTGCTTGTAGATGAGCATCTCATCTGAAACCCTCTGCTCTGTGGTTTTTGGAATGGCAGCAGCAGCCACTGCTGTGTCGCTGAGAAGACTCCCCAAACTTCTTCTCTTTTTAGGTGGCGACGATGCAGCTGCTGCCGCTGCGCCGCTGCCGCTGCGTTGCTCTCCTCCACCAGCACCTCTCCTCCGGTCGCTCCATTTCTTTGGCCGGGGTGATGGCCTCCTTCTCCACTTTACGCACAGTGTCCTCCAACTCTGCACCAGAGAAACGAGTCCCACGATACAGTGGATCAATGAAACAGGCCACGTGCATAATCTCCCTGACTTTGTCGTCGTTGTATTTTCCCTTCAGTCGTGTTAAGATGCCAGCTTTCACATCCCTGGTGAGATCTACGTCCCCCTCAGCAGCGCACAAAGTATCAGTCTCCATGAGTTTGAGCACTGGGATGAGTGACGATATGGTGACATATTTTTCTCCCCCGAGAATGTCAGTGAAATCACTGACTGGCTTGAGGGCTTTGTCGAGGGAGACTAACACATCCTTGTGTTGCCAGTTGAGCTTGGTGATGGCCTTTCTGCCGTTCTCTAGAACACGATTTACTGCGTCTTGCTGCTCCATCATTCGCTTATCATTTCGTGCTTGGACCCCCAACGAGTTGGACAATCCTGTTGGATGATAATACATAATGGGCTATAATAGTAGCAATAGTATAATAGCAATAATACATTATGTATGAATAATGTTGATAATAATGTGTGTGTGTACGCGCGCCTGCGCATCCGTGCTTCAGCCAAGTTTTCTGTGTTGTGGTCTTTGGGAACTAAGTGTGTCTGGACGCACTTTGACACCATCTTCCAGTCTTTGTCAATTAAATGAACCGTAAGTGACATGTACGGTGTCATACTGTGACTGGACCACATGTCTGTCGTCAGCGCAAAGTGGCTATTTGAAGACAGTACAGCTTGGACTTAATTTCTCACTCGATTGTACAAGTTTGGAATGGCAGTTTCTGAGAAGTACTTTTGACCGGGGGGGCTCATACTGAGGGTCAAGTGTACGTAGCAGTCTTTTAAAGGCTGGCTTCTTAACAGTTCATAAGGAAACCATATCTGCAGCAAGGTATGTGGCGACTGCTTCAGTGCACTCCCTCCATCTCCGACCGTCACGCTTGTGCTTTGTGCCCTTTGCAAAGGACCCTTCAATGGAGAGCTGTGCTGATGAAGTCCCAGCAGAGGACAAAGACCCTATCGGACCGAGCCGTGCAGCGATGAGGGCATGCTGTTTTTCCAGGTGTTTCTTCAAGTTAGAAGTGTTGCCACCTGAAGCCGAAACTTTTTTCATGCAATGTTTGCATTTCAGATTATCTAAGTCTGTAGGGTTGCCTCCTTCATCTGCCTCAAAGCCAAAGTGTTGCCATATTGGCGCATTCTTTGATGTTTTTGAGACTAAATTGTCCGCCATTATTATCGACTCCCCGTCCGTCACTGTTAAACAAACTCCAGGCTTCAGTAGAGGCCATAGGCGCATGCACACCTTCAGCCCCTAGCTCAGTCCCCGCCTCACCCCCACCCCCCTCTCTCTCCTGCTCACTGTGCATTTGGCGAAGAGGCAGACACAGGCTGTAAAATGACGTATGCAGTCCGGTCGGTCTCAAAAACAAAAACAAACAAAAAAAAAAACGGTCCAAGACAGAGTACCGGACCGAACTGGTATTACCGAGAACCGACCCAACCCTAATGATTTCCAGTTGTACCTCCCTTTGAAACCATCAGATCCTTACAGCATTAATTCACTGTATTAATGACATAAAATCTTGGATGGCATGAAGGTTTCTCCAGCTGAACCATGACAAAACTGAGGTCCTCATCTTTGGCCTTACAGACACTTCTGCCACTGTTACCAGTGCTCTTGGTCCTCTGTCTTCCCATTTAAAATCTCATGTAAAGAATCTTGGTGTCATCTTTGACTCTGCCTTTAAATTTGATATACAGATCAACTCAGTTGTCAGCTCAAGCTTCTTCCATCTAAGATCCATTGCAAAACTTAAATCATTTCTGTCCATAAAAGATTTAGAAATTCTGGTTCATTCTTTCATCTCCTTGTGATTAGATTATAGTAATTCCCTCTACGCCGGCATCAACCAGTCAGCTCTCTCATGCTTGCAGCTTGTTCAGAATTCAGCAGCAAGATGACAATGACCTCCCAAACATGACAATTGACCTCCCAAACAGCCACTGCAACTCTCTTCTTGTAGCTCTCGCCATCGCCAAGAAAACAATCCTAGTCAACTGGAAAGATAAACAGACCCTCAACATCAAACATTGGCTGAATCTCCTTGTAGAACATATTTCGCTGGAGAAAATATCTGCTGGCCACAGAAACCAATTAACATACTTTACAGAAAAATGGTCACCATTTATTCACTCACTAAACGTGTCTGTATAGTGCCACTCAGCCTGTGAGCATATGCCACTTGTACATATAAATATTACAACTCAAGAAAGACTGTTGTGTAATATGTAACGTGTTTTTGTTAATGATGTAACCCCTAATCCCTCTATCTCTCTCACCACAATATACCACAGCGGTTCATCAGAACTCAAGGTCTTAAGCATGTGTTAGGTGCACCTTCTTCCCTTTGAATCCGGGCCTGCTCCCTAGCTCTGTGGGGGATTGCGGGGCCGGGCGGTTTCCCCTGGGAGCGGATGCGTCTGGACTGCTCGCCCTGTGTGCCTGGGGGGGGCGGGGTCTCCTCGTGCTCCCTGGGCCTGGGGCGGCGTGGCCGGTCCCCCCTGGGGGGCTGTTTCCGCCCCTGGTGGTGCGGGGTGGGTGGGCTCCCCCCCCCTTCGCTCCGCTCCTGCCCTTCCCCCTCCCTCCTCCCTCCCCCCTCTCCCCGTCCCTCCCTGCTCCTCCCTCCCGGCCTTGGGTGGGCCTGGGGTCCTCCCCTGGGTTGGGGGGCCTGGCGTGGGGGATGGGTGCTGCCCGCGGGGGGTGTTCTGGTGCTGCGCAGTGTGGGCCTGCCCGTTGGTGTGCGGCCGCCGGTGGGGCGGGCCGGATGGGCTGGGGGTCCGGCCTTGGGTCTGTGGCGGTCTGGGGGGGTACTGGCGGGGTTGCGGGTTGGTCTGTGCTCCTGCGCGTCGGGGTTCGGGGGGGCTGGGGGGTGCCCGTCGTCCGTGCACCCTGGTGGTGCGCCTTGCCCTTCTGCTGGGGGCCGATTTGCTATGGGCGGTGTGGCCCAGGTCGGGACCACTGCGGGGGCCTGCCACTGCAGTTGCCAGTGGGGCGGGGTTAGGTGGGGGCCCGTTGGGTTTCCCTGGGGCCCGCCTGGCCCGCTGTCCATGGGTGTTGGGGGCCTCGCGGCGCCGGGGTCTGGTTGGTGCCACCTGCTAGCCCCTCCCATCCATTCCTCCGGCCCTCGGGCCGGGCCTACACTGGCCTGGCCTCCTAAACCACATTTAGTTCACTCACCACACATTGCACAGTTTTAATGCACCACATACACTCACTCTTTGAGGTGTGGACCACGGATGGATTGGGGGGCTACATGATGGGGCAGGCTATGGGACAGTGGTGTCCGGTAGCCCTCCATGCTGCCCCCCGGCCCATCCTTATCTGCTCTCCAATTTTAAAGCACCACATACACCTACATTTTGGGGGACAGATGGGAACAGGTTCCAGGTGCCTTATGGCTGCACGGGCTGCAGGACAGCAGTGGGCTGTAGCCATCAGCCTTGCCCCCACCTGTCTCCTATGTCCCTCAATTTTAATGCACCACATCACACTTATGGGCACTCACATTCACATTCACGGTGTAGGGTTAATGTTTCGCCGTCAGGGATCGGAGAATCATAGTAAGGGGGGGGGGTGGTGGGTCCGCGTCGGGCGGTGGGTGGGCGGGCCCTCCTGCCCCGCCTGTCTGGGGTGTGTCTCTGGCTCTCTGGGGGTGCCGGCCTTTGCCGCCCTGGGTCCTTGGGCCTGCGTGGTGTCCTGCTGCCTCTGCGGCTCCCTGGTCTTGGGGTCTGGGCGCTCCTGCGTTCTTGGGATGCCATACCGCCCCCCTTCCCCCGCAGGGCTGGCCCTGGACCCTGGTGATGGTTTTCATAAACACATTGGGAGGGTTCAAATACACGCATGCATGTTCAATACTTCAGCTCCGTGACGCATCGCAAAGAACCGATGGGATCACTCCAAAGGGGCCCACTTGCGTCTCAGACCTACCACAACGCGCTGGCAACTCTTCTCTGCAATCGGGCTTTCCCCCTCCACCAAGACTCTCACATTTTTGGTGTTCAGTATAGACTTCTCTTTTGTTTTTGTTTTTCAGTACAGTATAGTAGACATGTATATGTTTATTTTTGATAATCCGCATGAAGCACAACCACCTCAAGGCTACAATACATCAGCTACACTGCCTGTTTCTCCCCTGTTTTTTTTCTTTCTTTCGTTTGTTTGTTCATTTGTTTGTTTTTCCTCCTTCTTCTCCGCATGCACTGTCACTATATAACTCAGGACTTAAGCACCTACCCCCTCCCCCTTGCTTGTTTCCTTACTTTCCCCCTGACACACTTTGGTGTATCACGGCCCTCTCTGACTCATATTAGGAAGTTTTTCCAATAAAGGCTGTTAGGCTAGTCTCCAGGGAGGGTGGGTGATGGTCACAACCACGCATTATGGGTATAAAATACTTGACTGCAAGATTAACAGTGCATCAATCTTCACAAGAAGCTTACACCCTTTAGTGGCGCTAAGCTATGAAGACCAATGCAGACAAGTAAGAAAAAAAAAAAAAAAAAAAAAAAAAAGAATTCAGCAGCAAGACTTATTACTGGTACCAGGAGAAGCGATCACATTGCCCCTGTATTGGCCTCGCTTCACTGGTTACCTGTAAAGTATAGGATTGATTTTAAGACTCTTTTATTTGCTTTTAAAGCACTCCATGGACCAGCACCAGATTATATTTCCGAACTCTTCACTCCCTATTCCACCTCTCGTCCCCTCAGATCCACTGACAAATCACTCCTTTCTATCCCACTTACAAAGTTAAAAACCAGAGGCGACAGAGCTTTCTCAGTTGTTGGTCCAAAACTGTGGAACAGCCTGCCACACACAGTTAGATCCTCACCCTCTTTAAATATATTCAAAGCCCGGCTAAAAACCGATCTCTTTGCCTTAGCTTTTGGTGATTCATCATGAGAACATATTGTTTGTTACTCATCTTTTTCATTGAATTTGCTCAAGGCAAACTCTATTGTCTTGGTCGATTTTCTTGTTGTGCATAATTTGTATCCATTGTAAAGCACTTTGGTTGTCGTTTTTAAATGTGCTCTATAAATAAAGTTGACTTGACTTGAATTTATGCATGAGGCACAGCAATGTTACTTCATTGATTATCGATCTATTTTTTTTTTTCAAGTCAATTTTATTTATATAGTGCCAAATCACAACAAAAGTTATCTCAGGGTACTTTTCACATAAAGCAGGTCTAGATAATGCTCTTGAATCTATCTATCTATCTATCTATCTATCTAGGCTATCTATGTTTTGAGATGCAGTAGGGGCAGATAATATAGATATAACAATCAAGGTGAAAAACAAGTAGGTTTCTGGTTTTGGTTTAATTTCTATTTCAATTAACCATTTGAGGACGAAAACGGGAAAAGCACGTGGATTTCCGTTTTTTTCTCATTCACACCAAAATCGGAAAATTAAAATGATGCATTGTATATTTGCATATTTGTTTATCCTGTTATAAAACAAGTTCAACAAAGCTGTGGACGGAGGGTACACCAATAGTAGCGAAACCTTCATAGGTCACATCTAAGTTTAACATAATGTTGAAAGTTGAAAACATACAGCATATGAACAAGTTATGGACTGAGATGTATAATGTTTCATAAACATATAGCATATGAACAAGTTATAGACTGAGATGTATAATGTTTCATAAACATATAGCATATGGACAAGTTATGGCATGAGATGTATAATGTTTCATAAACATATAGCATATGAACAAGTTATGGACTGAGATGTATAATGTTTCATAAACAATGGTAACTTACATGGTGATCTCCTTCCTTTCTCAGTCATGTTGATCTATTTCTTTCCTAATCATTTGAGTTTGTGAATGGTGCGTTGCTTGGACGCTTTAAATAATGCCGCCGCAAGGACTTGTGGGATGGAATTATCTCCTATATCCTTTATCTCCGTAAAGGATGGTCCAGTGTACCCTATGCTAAAGGAGATTAGAAAGGAAGCATTGAAGCACCTTTCCTTAAAATTTAGAGAATTCGACCAGCTCTTATCATGGCTGCCACTTAGATACTTCCAGGTCATTTCACTTAGTTAGGAACCTTCCTAAGCAAAAAAGACTATTCGACCGCAGCCATTGTCTTCCTCTCCCTTTTTTCTTTCTTCTTCTGTCCCTTTTTCTCGTTGTCTCCCTCTCCTTTTTCTTCCGTCCCTTTTTCTCGTTATCCTCCTCTCCTTTTCTCTTGTTTTTTCCTTTTTCCTCAACCTTAAACATCTACAGCAGTAAATTATAACACACATTAAAGCGATATTAAGAAAGAAGTTAAAGAACTTGTCTCTAACTATAAGAGGCACAACACAACAATGTTTACGTTTATTTTTAGATGCGTCCAAAGCCAAGATTAAGGTGGCATAATGATGCTCTTAGAATCTTGTTAAAGTACCCAAGATGGGAAAGTGCTAGCAAGATGTTTGTAAACCGTAATGTTCGCACTTTTCAAGCACCAGTGTTGCACGATATACCGAAATTCAATACTTTTTCAATACTCTTAAGTTGAAAACGGTTCAATACTAATGGCTCTTCACTTTCGACACTAGTTTTTCTGAATGACCACTGGGTGGCAGCACTAGCCAAAACAAGCGATTGCATCTGAGTGACAGACACCGACTTGTACACGGAGTACCTACATGAAACGTCAGCTTAGCAGATGAGCTGGCTAGTTAAATTATGACAAGCAGCGGCTTTTATTTAAAATTATGAGTTCCAAAACAACAAATTATTAAACTGCACTTGTCTGAGGGTGTCACTGTGGTGCTTTTCAAAATGCTTAGCTGAATAGCATATTAATGTCAGCTAGCCTAAGCTATGCAGCTATGCCTTGTTAGAGTAATAGCCTTAGCCAGGCTATAATGTTACGGTGGCAGGCAGCCAGAATGGACAGTAAAACCAGGCACATTCCTAGTCTCCTACTGTTAATCTAGTGAACATATATGGTGCATAAAGAACAATAACTCCCTGCCTGGCTAAAATATGTGATTAGGTTGCTGGAGTAGGCTACTGTTTAAGTGGAAATGAGCCGTTTGTATAATGACGGTTTGTTGTTTTGGAACAGTAGAACAGTAGTCTATGCATTCATTGTCCGCACTGCACAGGACAATATGAAATAGGCTACTATGATAATGTAATAAATATAACTATAGCAATTTGCTTCGATATATATTAACATATGAGATTTTTAGGGTGTTTTTTTAGGCTTTGATTTGAAAATGTGATCAACCAATGTGGACAGTCTGTGTCTGATCCTTTAGGTATCGAGTATTGAATCGTATTGTTTCAGTATCGTTTTGGTTTAAAGTATCATTTTGGTATCGAGTATTGTGATACTAAATTTTGTATTGATATCTAAGTCAAAATTTTGGTATCGTGACAACACTATCAAGCACTACTCAGGAATTTTATTTATAAATTTAGGTGTCGGCAGATTGAGTCCAGGAATGGGATTATTATGTCTTTAACTGACCCTACCAAAAGTGAGACAAGATATTCCTCCAGCCTTTGGAAATATTGGAACCATCATCTGTATGTATTTTAACCATTGAGGACACATGTCTATCTTATGTTTGTCTGCATGTGTCTTTTATATCTGGACCTTGAGTCTGTCAATAAAGATAACATATATATAATACAAAGCTTTAACACTGACAGGGATCATTTTAATGCAGATTGAGTAGTTGTTAATAATTTACTTACATACTTTGTAATGTTTTGAATGTATAACGTAAAGGAATAATTATAAATATAGAAAAAATTGACCCCTTGGACAGTTTTGATAACGTTACTCACTGGTTGTTCATCTCGATCTCCACACGACGGACCCTCCTGAACGGATGTCGACGTCGTTGCTGCCGGTTGATTGTTGCTGGTGGTGACGGTGACAAAACTAGTGACTAGTGACTTTTGTCAATTTTGTAATAAATTTTCTACTCTCCTTCTCCTCTTCTCCTCCTCTTCTTCTACTTCTTCTTCTTCTACGTCTTCTTCTTCTAGTTTTATGGCGGTTGGCAAACAACGTATGGAAGCATTACCGCCACCTACCGAAATGGAGTCTGGGTCTGGATAACTTAATATTAACAAAACAAAACAAACAAAAACGAAATTCTTCTGATCAGAGCAGTTCTACTCAAGAAATAAAACAAAAACCTGAAGCAAACCTCGCCTGAATTTTTCTGGAGGATAGTCTTTATGTTTAAAGGCACACTTTCTAACTCCAGCTCCTGAGTTGCTGTCTCTCCTGGTCAAATTTGGAACAGTACTCAATAACATGCTCTACAGTCTCAGCAGTACTACATACACTACATTTACCATCAGCATGTTTCTTTAAAATAAGTAAAGTGCTGCCTAAACCAGTATGCCCAAATCTCATCCTAGAGATAATGTCTTCCTCTTGACTTGATCTAGTTATCGGTCTTGGATCACCAACATACCTTTGAACACTAAAGTACTTCCTCCCAGTGATAGCAATAGTCCAGGGGCCAAGGGGCTATTTTTCACAAATTGGTATCACTTAAAGGGACCAAACAATTTTGGCATTTTTTGACTTCCTCTATGTCTCTAGTTTACAGACCTGCCTATGTAGTAGCTTAATAAAAAAAATAAAATAAAATAATAAAAAAAAAATCGGATGATCTTTGGGTCCTCCCCAAAATTTAAAATAGTCAATACTGAGACTTCTCCAGAAGGGACGGTGTCTGCCTTATCACATGAATCTCGGGAAATAATTATCAGAATGTCACCAAATTTGGACTGAATGTTCACAGACAGTTGCTGCACACGATGCAGCAAAGATTCTATCAGTACCTTGCTCCTTTTAAAAAAATGTATACACCTAAACACACATGAACTATAGGCGGACATGAAATAAGGAATAAAAAATCCAAAAGGCATGTATACATGTGTTTGCCATTATTAATGTAAATAAGCCAATCACCCCAAAATTGCATTTATATGTGCCAAAGAATGTCATCTTATCATAAAAGTAGGTTATTAGATTATTCACCTCACCATCTGATGTCACCAGCCCCTGACAGGTAACTAGTGCAGCCAGAACTTCAAACAGACAAATAGAATGGGGCCCTATTAGTCTAGGGGCTAAAGGGATAGTTTTCACAACATGGTAGGCCCCTATCACCCACAGGGACCAAACAGTTTTGGCATTTTTATCTCTCTACAGGTCTCTAGTTTATATTTTGGTATGATAGCCCCGCCTATCTAGTAGCTTAATTATAGTTATCACTCTGTAAACAAACTTACACCAGTGTAGGCAAAATATTACAAATGGGGTGAAAAATTAACGAATAGACATCCCCATGTAACTTGCCCGGTTGATCACTCATATTAAGACAAGTATTTTTTGTATTACAAATTTTCTGAAATATTTTATTTAAATATGCACCAGTTTTGTTAATGAAGACAATCACAAGGACGGGAAATTGATTACTCAGTTACTGTGCTAACACTCAGTGTTACTGTAGCCTACAGTAGGGCTACTAGCACTGAGAGCTGCCCAGTTGCTATTTGACGCATAACTAGGAGGCAAAGGGAGTGTTACCGCTTGCCTAAGGCGGACTCCCAGCTTACCAGAGGGAAGGAGGTGCCTTATTTCTCCATTGTAGGCCGTCCTAAAATAGGAGGGCCCACCTGCTGCCCTCATCCTAGCTAACACTCAGAGCTACTATACTGAAATTGAATGTCATCGGAGAGCATGGAGAGACGGCAATGGCAGACTTTGAATCAGGTGGAGAAGAGACAGGAGCTGTGGCTGGTGAGTCCTTAAAACAGAGGGAGAAATGGCGTAAGGCAGAGCACAGAGATAATGTCAACGCTAGGAACACGAATTAGAATTTATGCCATCTAGAGCCGTTATATAGTGTAGCATTTACTCTGTCAAATCATTCACCATCCACATCACTATCATTCAGCTCCGGAAAATATTCCAGCTCATTTGCCTGGTTGCTGCAGGTTTGTAGTTCACACATATCTGTGCAATGCAGACTGTTCTGCAGGCATGGCCATTCTGAAACTTTACATGTTCGTGAGCAGGAGCATGATAGTAGGTCCAATACAGCCTCTGGTGCAGGCGTACCTTGCACTAACTCAATGGCCAGATCCCCATCGTGGATCTTCCATTCATGACCCTTTGGATTTCGTACACTTGGATTGCACTCCAGACTCCTCCGCCAGATAGCAGCCTGATAGTTTGCTCGTAAGGCATGCATGTAGAGACAATCTTCATAAGGTGGAAGCTGACTGGAGTCTATGTCTCCACGCCTTGTACAAAATAGCTGGTAGTGAAGTGTGTTAACTTTAGTTGTGTTTGTGGAAGGCAGGTACATCGGACATGTAACCTCCTGGAGCTTTCCAAATAGGTCACCTGAGACCTCCCAGGAGAAAAGATGGGACAGGAGAGTTTCCACTTTCCACAAATATCATTCACATCAGCTCTCAGGTTGTAAAAAGTATTTTGCATTATATCTGTTGTCTCTTGTGTGTTTCAGGACTGAAAAAACCCTCTTCACACCTGAACTTAACCGAATCAACTCTAAATATCTCTCTGTAATAAATGCTCTTTCTTGACTCAGTGCACAAAGAAAATGTTCCTTGTAAAAAGCAACACATGACAGAAAACTCTGCTCATTTCTCTGTGACAAAACTGTTTGAGTGAGGAAAGTTAAAGGACAGAGACTGACTGACAAACGCTCCTCTGCTCTGAACATGAACAGTGGACTTTGTGGTGTTTCAGGAGGACATCTGCCTCAGTTATACTCTCATATCAGTGTCACAGTTTCTCCATCAGCTTTGTTTGATACCCTGGAATGAAGACAAGAAGAAAATACTTTGTTCATGTTTGTTTATCATCATGTAAACCTTCAGTTTGTGTAAAAGACATTAATGAATGATCTCCTTATTGATTATGATCAGGATCATTACAGTTTCTAGTAGCTAACTAATCTGCCACACCAACACATTAAAAGCTAATTATACATTTCTGTACAAATTTACAAGCACAATATCGGAGATAAAGGAGGTCTGCTGATTTCTCTCTTCAGACTCATGCAGTGGGAGAGAAACAACAACGTACAAATACATCCACTGAAATGTTCATCAAACATTCAGAGCACAAAGAAGTTTACAACACATCATGATGAGCAGTGACAGCCTCCACGGCTAAACACACACAGGAAGGAGCACCACCGCAAGAAATATTTAGACAACAACTCGAGAGAAGATGTCAAAGTACTGCCCGTAATGTTTGACTGACAGCTGATCTCAGTGCAGTGAAGAGATGCCACAACAATCAGCTCTCAGCAACATGGAGACTAAATAAGAATTAATACACAGGATTTAACCCTTAAATGACTTCTGTCTATTTGAGCTCACACAACTCAGCTGTGTTCCCATCGGCATAACGAAGCCAGAGTCCAGCATAGAGAGGCTGAGTGAATGTGGTCTGGACTCTGTGGAGGAGAGTCATGGTTTCAGAAACGTTGTAGAAGGACAGAATACCTGCACTGTGATCCAGGTACACTCCTACTCTGGAGGACTGAGGACCTGAGACGGGAGTTTCAACATTGTTGTACCAAAAGTGATAACATTTTTTATTTGTATCTAACGCCCAAGATTTGTCATTTCGTCCAAATCCAAAGTAATTCGGGCTCCCTGCTCTGTTGATGTTCTTGTACGCCACTGCTATGTTAACTCCTCTCCCGCTCCACTCCACCTCCCAGTAACAACGTCCAGTCAGACTCTCTCTACTCAGGACCTGCCAACATTCAGTGAATCTCTCTGGGTGACTGGGATAAGACTGTTGTCGACTGATGTATGTTGCTCTTCTGTTCCCTTCAGATAATAACAGATGTGTGTTTGCTGTGTTTAGATCCAGTGTGATTTCACGTGAATATTTTAAGAACTCAGCTCTGGTCTTGGGCTCTGGGTCTGACAGTAAAACATCCACGTCAGTCACTGTCAGTGAGACGTTTGTCCATGTCTCCCTCAGAACGTCCTGTAGTTTATCTCTGACTTCTGACACAGCTGCTGTCACGTCCTCAAAGTAGCTCAGAGAACGGATGTTGATGCTGGATGAGTGTGTGGATTCACTGAGTGCTGACAGTGAGGGGTAGTTGTGTAGAAACTGGTTGTGATCCTCTGTGTGTGAGAGCTCCTCCAGCTTCACGTCTTTCCTCTTCAGCTCAGTGATCTCCTGCTCCAGCTTCTCCTGAAGCTCTTTGACTCGACTCACTTCAGTTTCCTGCTGCCATCTGACCTGCTGCTTCACATCAGAGCGTCTTTCCTCCATGAGACGGATCAGCTCAGTGAAGATCTTCTCACTGTCCTCCACTGCTTTATCAGCAGAGCGACTGATAGCCTCCACCTCCTGTTGGAGCAGCTTCACATCTTTCTCTCTGTCCTGGATTCCCTGCTGGATGTTTTGTCGACTCACCTCCAGCTCTCTCTGCTTCTCAGTCCTTTCTGCTGCAGCTGACACTGTGTCGTGGCCTTTATGTTCATCCACAGAGCAGAGATAACAGATACACTGCTGATCAGTGCGACAGAACATCTTCATCACCTCATCATGACGAGAGCAGATGTTCTCCTGCAGCTTCTTGGAGGGCTCCACCAGCTTGTGTTTCCTGAACGGAGCTGAGTCATAATGAAATTGAAGGTGTTTCTCACAGAAAGAGGCCACACACACCAAACAAGACTTGAGGGCTTTCAGTTTTCTCCCAGTGCAGACATCACAGGCCACATCTTCAGCTCCAGCATAGCAGTGATCAATAGGAGCAGCTTGGAGTCCAGTTTTCTTCAGTTCCTCCACTAAAACTGCTAACATGGTGTTTCTCACCAGGACAGGCCTCGGTGTGAAGCTCTGCCTACACTGAGGGCAGCTGTAGATTTTCTTCCCATCCTCTCCATCCCAGTGGGTTTTAATACAGTTCATGCAGTAGCTGTGTCCACAGGGAATAGCCACCGGATCCTTCAGTAGATCCAGACAGATGGAACAAGAGAAGGTGTCTTGGTCCAGCTCAACTCCTTTCTGCGCCATTTCACCTCTCAGTGACGACGCCTGTCTGACTCTCACTTCCTTAAAAGTGAAACTAGTTTGAGCTCTGAACTGAACATCATGTGTTCCTGCAGTGAATGGAGCCTGTCAGCTCTCTCACGTCACCACATGTTGGTTACACCCATCTTCAATCTGTAGATCTGAAGGGGAGGGAACAAGGAAATGTGTGAACAGAGTGGAGCTCGCTGTATGTGAGAGCAGGAGGAGGAGGGGGGGCTCATAAAACTCTGAGTCATTCCAGGAGGAGGAGCGGTTTGAGAGAGAGATACTGTGTGTTTAACACTTGTTTAAAATAAAGCTCATTTCTCATTTAAAAACACTGATCACTTCAACTTTTAGGAGGTAAATTCTTAGAATCAGTGGGTTTGGAGACGGCTCCTCAGTCCTTAAAATGGGCTCTTTGTTTTTTTTCCAAAAATACAGTTTGAATTATAGCTGCTGCGCAGCAATGGTCGGGGCCAGGCAATTTTAGGCAAAATTAGGCAATTCTGAGCAAGACACACACTAAAACAAAGCATATCACAACATAGAAGTTACATCATATAATTATGGCACGCCCTTCAAATTGTGGATGAGTGGCTGAAGTGATCACACTCATAATATACAAAGTAAAGAAAAAACTCAAGAACAAGAAAGTAAGAATAACATTAACTGCTAGCAATTATGAACAAACTGGCCTGATCTAGCTTAAAGCTAAACATTATCCATGGTGACAAAGATGAAAACATTTTTTAAAATGTAAAAGTAGCTATTGGATAGACTCTGCATATTGACTGATAGCTAAGCCAAATAAACAGGGAAAAGAGATAAGGGATAACAGGGAAAAGTGTTGATAAAGAGTATTTGTCTCTCCGCAAAACTGCCTGGATCATAATTATTTTAACCTTAGTAGTCTCTAATCCACATGGCATGATGCCTGAACATAGGACTTTCACATTAGAATGTCCAAGGCTTGAACTCAGAACTTCTGAGACTGAGGTCCGTTTCCGATCTCGCTGAGCTAATTGGCAAGTGACAGTTCATGTGTGGCTTCACAAATTGACTAAGCCAAGCATCAGGGTGCCAGACAGTAGCCATCCATACCATGGAAAAGCAAATTTCAAAGTGAAAGTTCCAAAGCTGTAGCACATATGGTTGATTTGTTGTGAATTTTCAAAGTTTTGAAATATAGAGGCTTGCTGTAGCGCCACCATCAGGACTATTATCTTGTGTTTCCAGTTGAGAACATCTGGTATGGGACTGGACCTTTATGAAAAGCTTGGGTAGATTTCTCATATGGAAATGTTGCACGAGCAGAGGCTTGAACTCACAGTCTTCAACACCAAGAACCATCCTCTAGTTCACTGAGCTAATTGGCAAACAGAAATGTCACATGTAGCTTCACAAATTGACTAAGCCAGTCACCTGTGTGCAAGACAGCAGCTGTTAGTGTGTAAAGGCAGATTTCAAACAGCTGTCAAAAATTCAGTTATTAAGACAAAAATCTGAAAATACACAAATTGCATCTAGACAGCATGGAGATGTTGGTAATTTGTTTTTAACAATGATTTATTGGCCCCATAAGTGAAAAACTGATGTTTAAAAATACCATTTTTGCATTGACTCCAATTGTTCGCATGAGAGCGAAATTCAAAATGCTGTAAAAAATTCAGTTTTTGAGATAAAATTCTGATATTTTCCAAACATCATCTACCATGACTCCAAAATTTTTTTAATGAACATTGAAAATGTATTTAGCAAGAATTTGCAAGTATATGTTTACAATACCGTTTACAGTCAAACATTTTGATGCACTGCAGGCTCAATTTTCGATAAATCAAAAATCTGTGTGGATCTTTTGTGTAGGACAGTCTGAAGATGCTCTGTAGCAAGTTTGGTGTCAATTGAGCAAAAATTGTGGGAGGAGATAGGTTTAATAGGTTTTATAGTTTTTGAAAAAAACAGAGTGATGGACTTCATAATTTGCAATAGGTTTAAATGTACAAAAGTTTCTTCAGTATTGGGGCTACATTTTGGTGAAAGTTGCAAATCTGTAGCACATGGTTGATTTGTTGTGAATTTTCAAAATTTTGAACTTTAGAGGCTTGCTGTAGCGCCACCATCAGGACTATTGGCCTGTTTTTGCAGCTGAGGCAATCTGGCATGGGACTGGACCTTTGTGCAAAGTTTGGTGATTTTTCGCGCATGGGAAGTAGGATTTCCTCAGAAGAAGAAGAAAGAAGAAGAAGAACATGCAGGATAACAATAGGGTCCTGGCAGCTTAGGCTGCCCGGCCCCTAATAAAGTTTTGGTTGGTAAAAGATTTTTGCTTCAAAGTCCAGTGTGTAAGATTTAGGGGGATTTAGTGGCATCTAGCTGTGACGACTGCACATTGCAACCAGCTGAAACTTCTCTGCAGTCACATCAGGGATTATTGTCACAAACAGAACAAAGGCCTCACACACCTAAAGTTCCCCAGTGAACGTAGAAGTCACAGCTGCAGGATCCACCATGAGCATTTAGCACGTTAGCCAGATCTAACATGCACCCGTCAGTCTGCATCATCTTGGGTGTGTTTGATTTGGGTCATGTAGCGTGCTGGCAGGGTGGTGCATTAAATCACTGACAGTAAAGTTCCTCTAACTGATGAACTAATATCAGTTTGACAGCTTTTACCATGATGTATGACACAATACACTTTTACTATAAAGGTTTTTATCAGCCAAAAAATATGTTTTGAACTAAAACTGTGGACACAGTGAGTCGAGGTGCTTTAACCTCCACTACATCCCTGGTTAGCAGGATGAAGGCGCCCTCTTGTGTTGTGCATCACTTTCCACATTTCACTTGTTAACCTGCTGTGATGTTCACTGCAGGAAGACATGTCCAAACTCTCCAAATGGACCAAGACCAGGATAATTATAGTGCATATATTATAGTAATTATATAGCTCACAGGTCTGCCACATCAATGCATAAAAATTTAATTATAGATTTCTCTCAAACTGTGCAAAATGATGAAAACAAAATGTCTTCACTAAAGGAGTTCTGGTGATTTCTCTCTTCAGAGCCATTCAGCAGAAGAGAAACAACAACATACAAATATTCAAACACTCAGAGGACAGAGAAGTTTATAATTTCTTGCAGAGCAGAATATACCTGTGTTTCTTGCTAAATCCTTCTTCAAACATTTAGACTCAATTGTGGTCCCTTTTTTATGGAACTACGAAACACATAGAATTGGCAAGAAACACCTCTGCAAATCTAAAAACGAGGGGGGTCTGGCACTTCCAAATTTCCTATGATATTATTGGGCCTCAAATATGAGGATTATGACATATTGGCTAGATGACACCAAGATGGCTTAAAATGGAACAAGACACTTGTAAACCTCACTCTATAGTTGGCATTCTTCTGTCACCTTACACTGTACCTGCAAAATTTCTTGACTTTCAGAGGCTCCAGTCTTGACAGATGCCTTCAATCCACATCATACTCAGGAAAATTAATATCTTATATGTTTGACACTTTACAATCTGTCATCCCAGTTGATCACACTGTAGTAAAAACTAAATGGGAGGAAGACATGGGGGTTGAGATCCCCGAACACTTTGTGGAAGGAGAGCCTGGAGCACATCCATTGCTGTTCTGACAACACAAGGTACTGTTTAATTAAACTTAAAATTCGACACCGTCCTCATTACTCCAAGGACAGATTACACAGAATATACCCTGAAATTTCTCCTACTTGTGACAGATGCCTTCTAACAAATGATACTCTACTCCGCAGTTTTGCTGTGTGTCCCAAAATTAAGACCTACTGGATCACCATTTTCAAAGTAATATCTAGAATACTGCAAATCCAGCTAGAACCTGAACCCCTCATTAATATTATTCTAGGAATGTCTGATGATGTCAGGAAATTAAGCAAAGAAAAAAAGAAAAAAGTCCCCACGGCAAAGATGTGGCTTAGTGATCTTTCTTCTTCTTCTTCTTCTTTTTTTTAAAAAAAAAAAAAAACAACAAACATATTTTTTTATCATTTTTCATTGTGTTTTTTTTATTTTCATCTTGTGTATATGTATGTACAGTATGTATATGTCTGTTCAATATATGTTCAGAAAAACTGAAAAGGAGCATCTTCCAAGACAACTGCATATATGTACTATATCTAGATACATTGACACATTGCCCATCTATTTATTATGCTATTTGTTGACATGCTCTAATAAAACACATTTGAAACTACAAATTTCTTGCAGAGAAATTTCAGTTCAGCTAAACAAACATCATGATGAGCAGTGACAGCCTCCACGGCTAAACACACACAGGAAGGAGAGCCACCCAAAAAAACATTTACACAACAACTCAGGAGAAGACGTCAAAGTACCGCCCATAATGTTTGACTGACAGCTGATCTCAGTGCAGTGAAGAGACGCCACAGCAATCAGCTCTCACCAACAAACATGACAGCATGAGGTTAATAGTCAGAAGCTGGGTTTCCATTACCCTTACAAATGCGCAAAATCTAAATAGCGCAATAGAAAACAGGTAATGGAAACAAGTGAATTTCGCAAAACCTCTCAAATATTGCTTTTATGCTCTCATGAGGTGGTTTTTCAGACGTGTCGATATAGATGTATATCGCAAAAGTGTGATGGAAAAACTTTTAGCGCATTAACATGTCAAGTGACCCCACTACGTCACCAGACGGGTTCTTTTACATCCAGTTTTATGGCGGCTGCCGTATAACCAAAACAAAATGACACGGTACATGTGGACAGAGGAAACTGCTATCATCCGCTGCCTTCGTCTTTTGTTAAAAATGGTCACAGCAACAGCAGTAGATGCAACAAAAACCACATTGCCAACATCATTAAGTTTACGTAGTGGACTATGGACGTCCATTTTTTTTTAACAATAATTACGCTTACAGCTTAGATGTCAAACACCTTTCAGTGGAAACACCTGCAAGCCACAATTGTCCTTTATCGAAATTGTCGAAATATCGCTTTAATTTTGCGCAAAACTGTAATAGAAACCGAACTAGAGAGCAAAAATTTAAGCCACTGTCCCTAAAATGGCTTCTGTCTAACCAAGTTCACACAACTCGGCAGTGCCTCCATATTCATGATAAAACCGAAGTCCAGCATAGAGAGGCTGAGTGAATGTGGTCTGGACTCTGTGGAGGAGAGTCATGGTTACAGAGATGCTGTAGAAGGACAGAATACCTGCTCTGTGATCCAGGTACACTCCTACTCTGGAGGACTGAGGACCTGAGACGGGAGTTTCGGCATTGTTGTAAAAAAAATGTATAGCTTCTTTCATGACATTCTAATGTCCAAGATTTGTCATTGAGTCCAAATCTACATTCATACCAGCCCCCTGCTCTTCTGATGCTCTTGTATGCGACCGCTATGTAAATTCCTTCCCCATACCACTCACCTCCCAGTAACAACGTCCAGTCAGACTCTCTCTACTCAGGACCTGAAAACATTCAGTAAATCTGTTTATATGACTGGGATAAGACTGTTCTTCAGTCATTACGGTTGCTCTTCTGTTCCCTTCAGATAATAACAGACGTGTGTGTGCTGTGTTTGGATCCAGTGTGATTTCACGTGAATATTTTAAGAACCAAGCTCTGGTCTTGGGCTCTGGGTCTGACAGTAACACATCCGCGTCAGTCACTGTCAGTGAGACGTTTGTCCATGTCTCCCTCAGAACGTCCTGTAGTTTATCTCTGACTTCTGACACAGCTGCTGTCACGTCCTCAAAGTAGCTCAGAGGACGGATGTTGATGCTGGATGAGTGTGTGGATTCACTGAGTACTGACAGTGAGTGGTAGTTGTGTAGAAACTGGGTGTGATCCTCTGTGTGTGAGAGCTCCTCCAGCTCAGCGTCTTTCCTCTTCAGCTCAGTGATCTCCTGCTCCAGCTTCTCCTGAAGCTCTTTGACTCGACTCACTTCAGTTTCCTGCTGCCATCTGACCTGCTGCTCCACATCAGAGCGTCTTTCCTCCATGAGACGGATCAGCTCAGTGAAGATCTTCTCACTGTCCTCCACTGCTTTATCAGCAGAGCAACTGATAGCCTCCACCTCCTGTTGGAGCAGCTTCACATCTCTCTCTCTGTCCTGGATTCCCTGCTGGATGTTTTGTCGACACACCTCCAGCTCTCTCTGCTTCTCAGTCCTTTCTGCTGCAGCTGACACTGTGTCGTGGCCTTTATGTTCATCCACAGGGCAGAGATAACAGATACACTGCTGATCAGTGCGACAGAACATCTTCATCACCTCATCATGACGAGAGCAGATGTTCTCCTGCAGCTTCTTGGAGGGCTCCACCAGCTTGTGTTTCCTGAACGGAGCTGAGTCATAATGAAACTGAAGGTGTTTCTCACAGAAAGAGGCCACACACACCAAACAGGACTTGAGGGCTTTCAGTTTTCTCCCAGTGCAGACATCACAGGCCACATCTTCAGCTCCAGCATAGCAGTGATCAGCAGGAGCAGCTTGGAGTCCAGTCTTCTTCAGTTCCTCCACTAAAACTGCTAACATGGTGTTTCTCACCAGGACAGGCCTCGGTGTGAAGCTCTGCCTACACTGAGGGCAGCTGTAGATTTTCTTCCCATCCTCTCCATCCCAGTGGGTTTTAATACAGTTCATGCAGTAGCTGTGTCCACAGGGAATAGCCACCGGATCCTTCAGTAGATCCAGACAGACAGAACAAGAGAAGGTTTCTTGGTCCAACTCAACTCCTTTCTGCGCCATTTCACCTCTCAGTGACAATGCCTGTCTGACTCTCACTTCATTAAAGGTGAAACTAGTTTGAGCTCTGAACTAAACAAGTTGTAGATCTAAAGGGGAGGGAACAAGGAAACCTGTGGACAGCGAGAAGCTCGCTGTTTGTCAGAGCAGGAGGAGGAGGGAGGGCTCATAAAGCTTTGAGTCATTCCAGGAAGAAGGGCAGCACTTTGAATTTGAACCTTGTTTCCATATTTACAATAAAGCCTCATTTAAAACCTGCTCCCTGTGTGATAGCATTTAAGTTTTTAGTTGTAAAGTACTTGTTTCTTCTTCAGGTTTACGTCATAGTTCCATGACTGACAATAGGGAGTTTTCACACTAATCTACCATAAAATACTTTACCTGCTGTAAAATTTTCTTACATGTTTGGTCATTCACTTCGAAGCATTTGTGACAAAACATTTAAATATCAGAATATCACCCTGAAGCAAACCAGGATTTGAAGTCAGTGTTAATTTTGGCAGTAGTTTTAGATTTAGTCTCAGTCTTTAGACAAAGACATTCATTCGTTTTAGTCACATTTTGGTCATTTTTATCCTTCACAGTTTTACTCTAATTTTAGTTGATGAAAAGTCATGACGGGGGAAACACATATCAACAGGGAAACAGACTTTGACACAACATTGGCGGCTGGATGCTGCTTGCTCAGCAGCTGTTCACCAGCTGACAAGTGGAAGTAGCTGCTAACAGCCACCACTGCAACTAACAAATTCCACAAATGTTTTCAGCCGCTCCACCGTCCACAGTCAGACACACAGGGCTGATTTTTTTGTTGTTGAATTACAGCTCACAACTCGCACCAACGGCTGACACTGCTCCTGCGTGAGTGTAGCCAAACATCCTGGTGCTGACTATTTACTGGAGACGGCACTCCGATCTCAATGTCACCACTAACATTTTCTTCCTGTTGAGCCCGGTCCGAAGTCATTGTGCTTGGGCAGTGACTTGCGGCTTCAGAAATTGACAAAACGCAGTGTTGGGATTCACTGGACCACAGATTATTTGTCATTCTCACATCTAAGTGAGACCCCAGTCTTCAAAACTGATTGGGTACTACTGATACAGTGACATGTCACTCTGTGAAGTCACCAAGAAAACTTTAGGAGAAGCTCTGATCTTTACCATTGATGGGGGCACTTGCTCACAGACTATTGCTGCTCTTCCTCCTGAGCCGCTGATCGACTCTCACTCCTAAGACTCTTGCTGCTCTTTCCCCAAAGCTCCAGCCGGCTCCTGCTCCTAAACCTCTGCAGAGTTAGGACATCGCACAGGAGGACCTGCCATGCCCTTTCCCCATTCTCTCACAGCAGGAGCAGAACCTGGAGACCAGAAAAGTTAGTGTGCCAAACAAAAGGTTTGCAACTAACTTTCCAGCAACAAGGAGAACCAATTTGAGTTAGCACCCCAGCGTCTAACTCTGCAAGGACACCGAGTGACCATCCTCCGGGGGTTTGCACCTTCGGAACAAGGACACAGCAAAGACTGCACCTGGAACTCCAGTTTTTTACAGCCTTCATCTGCCGGCTAACAAAAGCAGCACACCACAAAGCAACTCTTCCCTCCATCCATTCAAAGATTGGTTAAGTAACAACTGGGCATAGCTTTATCACAGCTGTATAGGCTAAGCAAGACTATTTAACTTTGTCAGTTGTGATTTAATGCTGTTTATTGAGTATTTGTTGTGATTGTTTGCAGTTAGGTTATTGGTTAGTTGGCTCCACCAAAGCAAAGTGATGTTAGTTTGCTAATGCTTCACACAGACAGAGTCTTGCATGCAACTAAACAATCTCTGCACTAATCCAGACCCTTTGCAACACATATCGCACACACATACTCACTCACAAATTGGCTTTCAACATAGCTACACCCAAAGAGGCATCTCAAAGCTTCTTTCCCCTTGTCTTTGTCCTAATCACACGGTCAGGCAGACCACCCCCGATCTGACACCAGCCTTGATTCGGCCACCTTGTAGTTCTCTGCTGTCAGCCATTTTGTTTTGTAGGCCAGTCGGCCCTTTGTTTCACACATTCACCTTTTGTCTCTCTCTCTCTCTCTTTCTCTCTCTCTCTCTCTCTCTCTCACACACACACACACACACACATTTAATTATGAATCAAAATTCCAAAGTTGTAGTTTAGCGTATTTTATGAGACTGATATCAACTGGCTAACATTTTTCCTTTTCGGGAATGGTACCCCACAAGGTGATTTAATGTTAATTAAGTCACATTATTTGACATAAATAATTATTATTATTAATTATTTCCTATAACCATTTTGATACAAGAAATGCTGCCCCATGTCAAGGCCTAGATCCTAACAGACACCTCAAAAGTTTCATCAGTCTTTTTATTTTTTTGGGCACTCTTTCAACTTCGTTATCAGCCTGTATTCTCAGGTAATAAAACTTGATGCTCTGGTTAAACTTCAGCCACTATAACCTCAAGTTTCACCGACAGAAAGCTTTTCATATTAAAGTATCACTTTGAATTAAAAAGGCTTCAAACATATTGAGGTCAACCTGAACTTCAACAGGTGAGCATGAAGTAAAATGAGTCCATAAGAAACACTTTTGTGAAACATGGTTGAGTTAAAGTTGAATCAAAGAGACAATGATTTCAGCTCTTTTATTTTAAATGGTGAAATGCTGGAACGTGTGTATAAGGTGAGGTGTTGGAGACGAGAGCTCTGAACACAGGTGCACCACATTTTATCACCTTTGTTATTTTTTTTGTGCGCCAGTGAGCTTAAAGTCCAGCACTCACACTTGACCTTCCTACAGTGTGCTGACGATGTGGCACAACTCCGTCTTCAGTGTGAGGGGGACTCTGTAAAGATCACATGTTTTAATCATATAATGTCTCTGCATCAGTGGTGTGAGCAGACTGTGTTTAAAAGTGCAGTATGGAATTCTGTCTCACTCCCAGGCAGCTTTGGGTTGCTGGTTCGGTCCAACTACCAGCCTAAAACGTTTGTATTTCACAACCTGGGAATGAGACTCAACAACCAGCGATCTCTCTCCAGAACTGCATACTGCGTCTTTATGTAATAAATGTAGGTGAGCCTAACAAGCTTATCTTATCCAACAATATGACGCACTCCTGATCCATTTCAACCTTTGGCCATCACTGGATCCTCTGTAGAAACTGTCAGTAATTTAAAATGTGTTGTGAAACCGTGTTTGAATGTACAATCAGAGCTGACTGTATATTTAATGAAACCACACAGAAATTGTATCTACTCAAAAAGTTGAATGATTTTAGAGTTACTTAGTGGAGTATTTTATTTTTCACCATGGTCACATGGTGTCAAAATCTGAATGACAGAAATGATTTGAAATCACAGACAGTAATAAGAGCAGCTTGTGAAATTACAGGAAAGTCTCAGAGACAACAAAGTGAGAAATATGAATTAAATATAAAGAGCAAAAAGTAACTAAAACTAATTAAGTAACTGAGATGAAAAGAGTCCTAGCATATCATACTCCCTTAACAGTAAATGCTATATGTTGAAAAATGACATGTTGATATATGCTACTAGTGTTATATTAAAGAACACCTTTAGGCAACAAAATACATTGCATTAAATGTCAATGTACACACTAGTGCAAAAGCAGATTATCAATGACAAATATACAGCTACCCTCTCCAGTGCTGCCTCACTAGCAGTCACCAGAAACGTGACAAAACTCAGACAGTTAAACAAAAATAATGGACAATAAATAAGACGTATATATGACACCATGGTTGGTTCAACAAGCACTGTGACATCACATAAATTAAGTAACCCGACACGTCTTATAGAATTACCAGTAGAATAAAACATCACCAAAGCAGACAACATGGAGCAGTGAAGGGAACGTTGAGGTACTTAGTGCTGTGTTGCTTCCTGGGACAAGTGCGCCATCTTGTGAGGAACATGCTCTGCTACATGTGCTCTGGTACCTGTTTATCTTTTGTTTATTTGGCTAAATAGTTGCTACATTGGTCAAATCAGATGGAGAAATGGAAAGAGAAATTCAACTGCAGTGCCAAACAACAGCATCTGGACAAACTGATAAATAACATAGATCCATGTGACTCAGCAGCTCAAGCCTGGATTACAGACCCTGATGCACGACCTCCACTCACAAACCCAGACACTGTAAACTACCTCATTTTTGGACTGAGTGCGTGCACTTTACATGAGTTTAAAAGTTGCA
The DNA here is from genome assembly GCF_011397635.1 of Epinephelus fuscoguttatus. Classification (NCBI taxonomy): domain Eukaryota; kingdom Metazoa; phylum Chordata; class Actinopteri; order Perciformes; family Serranidae; genus Epinephelus; species Epinephelus fuscoguttatus. The sequence goes on along the minus strand of NC_064766.1, from coordinate 21,491,553 downwards.
TGTGTCTGTCTGTTTATCAAATGACACTAGGCAAAGCGAGCTGTAACACAAACTACAAGTTTATTTGCACATTTAGATGTAAAATAACAGAGAAAAAGTAAAACAATACCAAAACAGTTTACATGTGCAGATGAGGGCTTTTCTTGGTGCCTCGCCTAAAGGGAAGAATAAAATACACATATCTTCCACACAGTGAACACATACTGAGGAGAAATAAACAGAACATCAAATAAATCAGGACTATGCAGAAACACTGCAGCCACATAACACAGTGATGATTAATACAGTACCAAATGTTTTTGTCATCAAATCAGCTTTAAGTCTCTTTTTGTACTGGGACAAAGACATAGAGCCAGTTTAAAAGCTCAAGTTCATGTTCCTTAGTTGGACTCCATCGTATTTCGATGAATACTGCCCTCTTGCGATACATCGGTAGATAAAGGTTATCGGTTTGTCTGGTCGGATAAAAATTAACTTTCATATACTTCATTTTGAAAATAAAAGTACATGTTTGAAGAATGTTAATATCAGAAGTAGTCAATGCATTATATTCTAATTAAAGAGGAGAGGCTGCAGCACATGACTTGGCAACACATTCGCACTCCGACCTTGTCACATATAGACGTTTGGTCATGGACTTTCCACGGTCACATATGACGTGCAAGGTACTCTGGGTGTGCTGGTTGTTGATGTTTTGGGACACTGTGTCAAGTTCTCGTCTTTCAAAATACACTTCCGTTTTCACAGGAATTTTTTTTTAAATTTAATTTTATATACTTTATTAATCCCCCTGAGGGGAAATTCCTTTTTTTCCACCCTTTTTGTCATTAACACACAAGTCTGAAAGACACACATGCACAAACAGGACCTATACATGCACAAAGTGGAGAGATGTCAGAGTGAGGGGGCTGCCTTGCTCAAGGGCACCTCGGCAGTGCCCAGGAGGTGAACTGGCACCTCTCCAGCCATATCCATATTTGGTCCAGACGGGGACTCGAACAGGCGACCCTCCGGTTCCCAACCCAAGTCCCTATGGACTGAGCTACTGGGGCGGCAGTAGCTCAGTCCATATGTAATTTCACAGTATGTATGTAATTTCACAGTTACATACAGTCCCTTTTAAAATAAACGGACAAACAAAAGGAAGTGGTTAGGTTTAGGCAACAAAAGGAAGTGAGTTTCTTGATTCCAAGAAATCTTGTTGATGTAACTTAAGAAATTTCTTCACCATCAGTATGTACCGTAAAACTTCAATTAGTAGCCCGGGCTATTATTTGCTTAACTCACTGAACTCAATAAGCTTACATTTGGGACAGGCCTTTAATTCCTTTCACATGAAACTGTTGCTCAGCAAAGATCGGGAAATACAATCAAATTGTCTATTTAAACCAGTACAAATATTACTTGTGTAAAAATTAGGCTTCAAATAACATATCAGTTATGTGTTACATTATGAAACTCAAGGACTACAGCAGCCGACACAACACCACTTTATCCTGTTAAAACAATACTCACAACTTGGATTAATTTTCATGAAAAACACTGAATTCTTTTGATCAGTGGACCCTTACAAAGCAAAGGAATATGAATAACTTACAGGGTAATCAAGGGATGGACACATATTCTGATTTTATGACAGCTTCAGAGGTAATGTAGGGAGTCATAATGAAATCAACCAAGCTAACAATGTGTAGCATCTTCATAATGGCAAAAGTTTAAACATTTATATCTGTATATGCAGTCTAAAGCATTAATTTGTAGCCAATAATTCACTTTTATACATCCAAAGACCTTCTAAAATACTTGCTTGGCAACCAGACCAGGCTTCTAATCGAGAGATGAGAAACAAAAGGAGTCCTAAGACAGACCCTTGTGGTACCCCACACTGTATCACAGCTCTCTCAGACTCTATACCACAAACATTAACATTAACATATTGCTGTCTATAATAAATTATTAAAAATTAATTTGAGGATAGAACCATCTCAAGCAATACGTCATGGTTGACAGCATCAAACACTTTGGAGTGAGCCAAGAAAATACTACATGCAAACTCTCGTTTCTAAGGCAGTATGGACCCTATCTATGCACTGATGTAACAGTGTTATTTTGACCTTCACTCACAGTTTCAGCTACGTGTTGTTGCCCTGTTAGTTAGTTCCTTATTTCTGTTTCTAATAATTGATGACTGTACATTTAGATTGAATGGACCCAGCATGTGACCTTGTGTAAACCATTGCTCCATTAAATGACTTCTGCCTATGTGAGTTTACAGAACTCAGCAGATGAGAGAAGAAGCCAAAATCCAGCATAGAGAGGCTGAGTGAATGTGGTCTGGACTCTGCGGAGGAGAGTCATGGTTTCAGAGACACTGTAGAAGGACAGAATACCTGCTCTGTGATCCAGGTACACTCCCACCCTGGGGTAATGGTTTTTGTAAAAATTTAGTGCCCAAGATTTGTCATTTTGTCCAAATTTGCATTCTTTCGACCACCCTTCTCTGCTGATAGACTTGTATGCGACTGCTACATAAGCTTCTCTCCCGCTCCATTCCACCTCCCAGTAACAACGTCCAGTCAGACTCTCTCTACTCAGGACCTGACGATATTCAGTGAATCTGTCTGGGTGACTGGGATAAGACTGGTATTTTGTAACGAATGTTGCTTTTCTGTTCCCCTCAGATAAAACCACCAGTTTGTGTGCTGTGTTTGGATCCAGTGTGATTTCACGTGAATATTTTAAGAACTCAGCTCTGGTCTTGGGCTGTGGTTTTGAATCTGTCAGTAAAACATCCGCGTCAGTCACTGTCCGTGAGAAGTTTGTCCATGTCTCCCTCAGAACTTCCTGTAGTTTATCTCTGACTTCTGACACAGCTGCTGTCACATCTTCAAAGTAACGCAGAGGACGGATATTGAAGCTGGATGAGTGTGTGGATTCACTGAGTGCTGACAGTGAGGGGTAGTTGTGTAGAAACTGGTTGTGATCCTCTGTGTGTGAGAGCTGCTCCAGCTCAGCGTCTCTCCTCTTCAGCTCAGTGATCTCCTGCTCCAGCTTCTCTTGAAGCTCTTTGACTCGACTCACTTCAGTTTCCTGCTGTGATCTGACCTGCTGCTCCACATCAGAGCGTCTTTCCTCCATGAGACGGATCAGCTCAGTGAAGATCTTCTCACTGTCCTCCACTGCTTTATCAGCAGAGCGACTGATAGCCTCCACCTCCTGTTGGAGCAGCTTCACATCTCTCTCTCTGTCCTGGATTCCCTGCTGGATGTTTTGTCGACTCACCTCCAGCTCTCTCTGCCTCTCAGTCCTTTCTGCTGCAGCTGACACTATGTCATGGCCTATATGATCATCCATCGAGCAGAGATAACAGATACACTGCTGATCAGTGCGACAGAACAGCTTCATCACCTTATCATGACAAGAGCAGATGTTCTCCTGCAGCTTCTTGGAGGGCTCCACCAGCTTGTGTTTTTCAAAGGCAGAGGATTCATAATGAGGCTGGAGGTGTTTCTCACAGAAAGAGACCAGACACACCAAACAGGACTTGAGGGCTTTCAGTTTTCTCCCAGTGCAGACATCACAGGCCACATCTTCAGCTCCAGCATAGCAGTGATCAGCAGGAGCAGCTTGGAGTCCAGTCTTCTTCAGTTCCTCCACTAAAACTGCTAACATGGTGTTTTTCACCAGGACAGGCCTCGATGTGAAGCCCTGCCTACACTGAGGGCAGCTGTAGATTTTCTTCCCATCCTCTCCATCCCAGTGGGTTTTAATACAGTTCATGCAGTAGCTGTGTCCACAGGGAATAGTCACCGGATCCTTCAGTAGATCCAGACAGATGGAACAAGAGAAGGTTTCTCTGTCCAGCTCAACTCCTTTCTGCGCCATTTCACCTCTCAGTGACAACGCCTGTCTGACTCTCACTTCCTGAACAGTGAAACTAGTGTGAGCTCTGAACTGAACATCATGTCTTCCTGCAGTGAATGGAGCTTGTCAGCTCTGTCATGTCACCACATGTTGGTTACACCCATCTTCAAACTGTAGATTTGAAGGGGAGGGAACAAGGAAATGTGTGGACAGAGTGGAGCTCGCTGTGTGTGAGAGCAGGAAGAGGAGGGAGGGCTCATAAAACTCTGAGTCATTCTGGTTTGAGACAGAGATACGGGAAAGCTTTCTGATTTCTCAGTTTGATTCCCCTCCTCGGCTACTCTCCTTGTGTCTTAGTCCTGCCCACTGGAGATGTGAGTGGACGATTCAAGGAAGAGACACGAGGAGAGAGGAGTCAAGGCAACATGCATTTCACAAAATAAGACATCCTTGCATCGAAGCCTTCATTTTGGAGCGATGTCAATTAAATATGAGGTGGGGTAGGGCTGCGTCATCTGTCCAGTGCCCCTCAGAATACAGATACAGATAATGTAGCTAGTCGAACAGAAACAGATTCAAGTAATAGTAAAAGCTCATCCCTAGTATATAGCGTTATTCCATTTTATATATAGTACTTCTCATACATATAGAAATATATTGTATGATAATTATGAGAAGTAATAGCTAAATCAAGAGTGATATATAGGTATATATATATATATATATATATATATATATATATATATATGGGGACACAGGGCTGACACATAGAGACACAACCATTCACACTCACATTCACACCTTCAGACGATTTAGAGTCACAAATTAACCTGCATGTCTTTGGACTGTGGGGGGAAGCCGGAGTACCCTGAGAAAACCTGCCGACATGGGGAGAACATGCAAGGACTCCCCATTCCCCAAGGTTTGACCCCACACACACACACACACACACACAACACACACACACACACACAACCACACTCATGTCCATCTATCTGTACAAGTTTTCATTCTCTCTTTCTCTCGCAAAGGATTTGCCAATGGATCCTCAGTCATCGCTCCTCCAGCAGGCCTCTTTGATCTTCATGGTGCATTTTAGGAATTGAGACATTCTTCATTATGGAGCACTAAGATCAATTTCACGGTCACAAGCCGAAGAATTGCAGATTAAGGAGTTGAGCTGACGCAAAATTGGAAAATGGGAGAGGTCTTGTGTGTTTAACACTTGTTTACAATAAAGCTCATTCCTCATTTAAAAACACTGATCATCAGCAACTTTTAGAAGAGTAAACTCTTCTTGGAATCAGAGGGTTTGGAGATGACTCCTTACTTTTTAAAATGACCTTTTCTGTCCAAAAATGCAATTTGATTAAAATTTTCAATGATTAAAGTAATTCAGAGAGGAAAAATAGACAAATGAATCGGTGCTGTTAATGAAATTCTCAAACTGTTTTTACTTATTTGCTGAAGTCATTTGAGTATTTTGAAGGGAAACAAGTTAAATCCTGAATATAACTTTGAGTAAAGATTTTCACATATTACCCATCTGATTTAGTGTTGTGTGAATATGAGACAGTTTCAACACACATATATATATATATATATATATATATATATATATATATACAGTACAGGCCAAAAGTTTGGACACACCTTCTCATTCAATGCGTTTTCTTTATTTTCATGACTATTTACATTGTAGATTCTCACTGAAGGCATCAAAACTATGAATGAACACATGTGGAGTTATGTACTTAACAAAAAAAGGTGAAATAACTGAAAACATGTTTTATATTCTAGTTTCTTCAAAATAGCCACCCTTTGCTCTGATTACTGCTTTGCACACTCTTGGCATTCTCTCCATGAGCTTCAAGAGGTAGTCACCTGAAATGGTTTTCCAACAGTCTTGAAGGAGTTCCCAGAGGTGTTTAGCACTTGGTGGCCCCTTTGCCTTCACTCTGCGGTCCAGCTCACCCCAAACCATCTCGATTGGGTTCAGGTCCGGTGACTGTGGAGGCCAGGTCATCTGCCGCAGCACTCCATCACTCTCCTTCTTGGTCAAATAGCCCTTACACAGCCTGGAGGTGTGTTTGGGGTCATTGTCCTGTTGAAAAATAAATGATCGTCCAACTAAACGCAAACCGGATGGGATGGCATGTCGCTGCAGGATGCTGTGGTAGCCATGCTGGTTCAGTGTGCCTTCAATTTTGAATAAATCCCCAACAGTGTCACCAGCAAAACACCCCCACACCATCACACCTCCTCCTCCATGCTTCACAGTGGGAACCAGGCATGTGGAATCCATCCGTTCACCTTTTCTGCGTCTCACAAAGACACGGCGGTTGGAACCAAAGATCTCAAATTTGGACTCATCAGACCAAAGCACAGATTTCCACAGGTCTAATGTCCATTCCTTGTGTTTCTTGGCCCAAACAAATCTCTTCTGCTTGTTGCCTCTCCTTAGCAGTGGTTTCCTAGCAGCTATTTGACCATGAAGGCCTGATTCGCGCAGTCTCCTCTTAACAGTTGTTCTAGAGATGGGTCTGCTGCTAGAACTCTGTGTGGCATTCATCTGGTCTCTGATCTGAGCTGCTGTTAACTTGCCATTTCTGAGGCTGGTGACTCGGATGAACTTATCCTCAGAAGCAGAGGTGACTCTTGGTCTTCCTTTCCTGGGTCGGTCCTCATGTGTGCCAGTTTCGTTGTAGCGCTTGATGGTTTTTGCGACTCCACTTGGGGACACATTTAAAGTTTTTGCAATTTTCCGGACTGACTGACCTTCATTTCTTAAAGTAATGATGGCCACTCGTTTTTCTTTAGTTAGCTGATTGGTTCTTGCCATAATATGAATTTTAACAGTTGTCCAATAGGGCTGTCGGCTGTGTCTTAACCTGACTTCTGCACAACACAACTGATGGTCCCAACCCCATTGATAAAGCAAGAAATTCCACTAATTAACCCTGATAAGGCACACCTGTGAAGTGGAAACCATTTCAGGTGACTACCTCTTGAAGCTCATGGAGAGAATGCCAAGAGTGTGCAAAGCAGTAATCAGAGCAAAGGGTGGCTATTTTGAAGAAACTAGAATATAAAACATGTTTTCAGTTATTTCACCTTTTTTTGTTAAGTACATAACTCCACATGTGTTCATTCATAGTTTTGATGCCTTCAGTGAGAATCTACAATGTAAATAGTCATGAAAATAAAGAAAACGCATTGAATGAGAAGGTGTGTCCAAGCTTTTGGCCTGTACAGTATATATATATATATATATATATATATATATATATATATATATATATATATATATATATGTATATTCAGATTTTTTTTATTTTTATTTTTTACAATTTTTAATAAAAGCTACAAACTGCAACTTTAAGTCAAGGCCAAGACACACCAAACCGACATCAAAGAATCTTGGTTCAGTCCACCATGAGCATTTGGCACATTAGCCAGATCTAACATGCACCCGTCTGTCTGCAACATCTTGGGTGTGTTTGATTTGGGTCATGTAGCGTGCTGGCAGGGTGGTGCATTAAATCACTGACAGTAAAGTTCCTCTAACTGATGAACTAATATCAGTTTGACAGCTTTTACCATGATGTATGACACAATGCACTTTTACTATAAAGGTTTTTATCAGCCTAAAAACATGTTCTGAACTAAAACTGTGGACACAGTGAGTTGAGGTGCTTTAATCTCCACTACATCCCTGGTTAGCAGGATGAAGGCGCCCTCTTGTGTTGTGCATCACTTTCCACATTTCACTTGTTAACCTGCTGTGATGTTCACTGCAGGAAGACATGTCCAAACTTCACTGAGCCTTTGGCAGCTTCAAACAACATCAGTAAAGACAGATTTAAATATATGTAATATCACACTGTGTCAGTTTGGTCACAGGAGTCACACCCTGTAACACTGATGATGCATTCAGGTCACATGGGAAAGATGGGAGAGGAGAGTTTCCACTTTACAAATATCATTCACATCAGCTCTCAGGTTATAAAAAAGTATTTTGCATCATATCTGTTGTCTCTTGTGTGTTTCAAGACAAAAAAACCCTCTTCACACCTGAACCTAACCAAATCAACTCTAAATATCTCTCTGTAATAAATCCTCTTTGACTCAGTGCACAAAGAAAATGTTCCTTGTAAAAAGCAACACATGATAGAAAACTCTGCTCATTTCTCTGTGACAAAACTGTTTGAGTGAGGAAAGTTAAAGGACAGAGACTGACTGACAAACGCTCCTCTGCTCTGAACATGAACAGTGGACTTTGTGGTGTTTCAGGAGGAAATCTGCCTCAGTTATACTCTCATATCAGTGTCACAGTTTCTCCATCAGCTTTGTTTGATACCCTGGAATGAAGACAAGAAGAAAATACTTTGTTCATGTTTGTTTATTCATCATGTAAACCTTCAGTTTGTGTAAAAGACATTAATGAATGATCTCCTTATTGATTATGATCAGGATCATTACAGTTTCTAGTAGCTAACTAATCTGCCACACCAACACATGAAAAGCTAATTATACATTTCTGTACAAATTTACAAGCACAATATCTGAGATAAAGGAGGTCTGCTGATTTCTCTCTTCAGACTCATGCAGTGGGAGAGAAACAACAACAACATACAAATACATCCACTGAAATGTTCATTAAACATTCAGAGCACAAAGAAGTTTACAACACATCATGATGAGCAGTGACAGCCTCCACGGCTAAACACACACAGGAAGGAGCGCCACCGCAAGAAATATTTACACAACAATTCAGGAGAAGACGACAAAGTACCGCCCATAATGTTTGACTGACAGCTGATCTCAGTGCAGTGAAAAGACGCCACAACAATCAGCTCTCAGCAACAAACTTGGAGACTAAACAAATTTGAAGGTGCTATTGATAACATTAGCCACTAGATGTTGCACTTCTCCTCCCCCCTCTCTTTACATTCAAGTCACCACATGGCTGTCGCTCGAAGCACAACCACCTCTCTTTTGATTTTAACAGTTCACAGCTAGCTAATCACCAACTTAGCAATTTTGTCGGGACTTCCACTTCGAGGCAAAGGAGCGAAGGGGTCTAATTGTGGACTGACTTGAAGATACGGTGGACAGGTCATGTGGCTAGAAGGCGGATCACGTAGCTGCTCCAGCTGCAGTTATACCAACTCGCAGTAACTAGCAACTACAAAGATTCTTGATCACCAAGGACACAAAAATACCACATGGTACTAACGTCAAGATACTCTTGGCTCACAAGCCTGTTAGAAGCAGTAACCAAAAGTCAATGTTTTATTCAGAGATAGACAAAACATACATTTTTGGTTTTTTCCCTCTTTTTTTTCAGGAGAAGCGATAATTTAATTCCGCACATTTTTAAAAGCTTTGTGAGATGTCCTATTATTTTTTTTTCTTTTTTCGCTAATTATTCACCTATGTAAAAGAAATGTTATCAAGATCTTAAAGAATTAAAACACAGAATTTAACCCTCTGTCCCTTAAATGACCTCTGTCTATTTAAGTTTACAGAGCTCAGCAGTAAAACTATAATGGAATTCAATGCAGAGTCCAGCATAGAGAGGCTGAGTGAATGTGGTCTGGACTCTGTGGAGGAGAGTCATGGTTTCAGAGATGCTGTAGAAGGACAGAATGCCTGCACTGTGATCCAGGTACACTCCTAATGTGGAGGAATCAGGACCTGAGACACGAGTTTGGACACCGTTGTACCAAAAAATATAATCAGAATTTCGGTAAGAATATAATGCCCAAGATTTGTCATTTTGCCCAAATCCACATTCATCCCAGCTGCCCTCTCTTTGAATGTTCTTGTATGCCACTGCTATATAAATGTCTTCCCCATACCACTCCACCTCCCAGTAACAACGTCCAGTCAGACTCTCTCTACTCAGGACCTGAAAACATTCAGTGAATCTGTCTGGGTGACTGGGATAAGACTGTTCTGAAAATGTTACCTTTCTGTTTCCCTCAGATAAAAACACCACTTCGTGTGCTGTGTTTGGATCCAGTGTGATTTCACATGAATATTTTAAGAACTCAGCTCTGGTCTTGGGCTCTGGGTCTGACAGTAAAACATCCACGTCAGTCACTGTCAGTGAGACGTTTGTCCATGTCTCCCTCAGAACGTCCTGTAGCTTATCTCTGACTTCTGACACAGCTGCTGTCACATCCTCAAAGTAGCTCAGAGGACGGATGTTGATGCTGGATGAGTGTGTGGATTCACTGAGGGCTGACAGTGAGGGGTAGTTGTGTAGAAACTGGTTGCGATCCTCAGTGTGTGAGAGCTGCTCCAGCTCAGCGTCTTTCCTCTTCAGCTCAGTGATCTCCTGCTCCAGCTTCTCCTGAAGCTCTTTGACTCGACTCACTTCAGTTTCCTGCTGCCATCTGACCTTCTGCTTCACATCAGAGCGTCTTTCCTCCATGAGACGGATCAGCTCAGTGAAGATCTTCTCACTGTCCTCCACTGCTTTATCAGCAGAGCGACTGATAGCCTCCACCTCCTGTTGGAGCAGCTTTACATCTTTCTCTCTGTCCTGGATTCCCTGCTGGATGTTTTGTCGACTCACCTCCAGCTCTCTCTGCCTCTCAGTCCTTTCTGCTGCAGCTGAAACTGTGTCGTGGCCTTTATGTTCATCCATCGAGCAGAGATAACAGATACACTGCTGATCAGTGCGGCAGAAAATCTTCATCACCTCATCATGACGAGAGCAGATGTTCTCCTGCAGCTTCTTGGAGGGCTCCACCAGCTTGTGTTTTTCAAAGGCAGAGGATTCATAATGAGGCTGGAGATGTTTCTCACAGAAAGAGACCAGACACACCAAACAGGACTTGAGGGCTTTCAGTTTTCTCCCAGTGCAGACATCACAGGCCACATCTTCAGCTCCAGCATAGCAGTGATCAGCAGGAGCAAATTGGAGTCCAGTCTTCTTCAGTTCCTCCACTAAAACTGCTAACATGGTGTTTTTCACCAGGACAGGCCTCGGTGTGAAGCTCTGCCTACACTGAGGGCAGCTGTAGATTTTCTTCCCATCCTCTCCATCCCAGTGGGTTTTAATACAGTTCATGCAGTAGCTGTGTCCACAGGGAATAGTCACCGGATCCTTCAGTAGATCCAGACAGATGGAACAAGAGAAGGTTTCTCTGTCCAGCTCAACTCCTTTCTGCGCCATTTCACCTCTCAGTGACAACGCCTGTCTGACTCTCACTTCCTGAACAGTGAAACTAGTGTGAGCTCTGAACTGAACATCATGTCTTCCTGCAGTGAATGGAGCCTGTCAGCTCTCTCACGTCACCACATGTTGGTTACACCCATCTTCAAACTGTAGATCTGAAGGGGAGGGAACAAGGAAATGTGTGGACAGAGTGGAGCTCGCTGTGTGTGAGAGCAGGAAGAGGAGGGAGGGCTCATAAAACTCTGAGTCATTCCGGTTTGAGACAGAGATACGGGAAGGCTTTCTGATTTCTCAGTTTGATTCCCCTCCTCGGCTACTCTCCTCGTGTCTTAGTCCTGCCCACTGGAGATGTGAGTGGAGGTTTTGAGGAAGAGACACAAGGAGAGAGGAGTCAAGGCAACATGCATATAACAAAATAAGACATCCTTGCATCGAAGCCTTCACTTTAGAGCGATGTCAATTAAATATGAGGTGGGGCAGGGCTGCGTCATCTGTCCAATGCCCCTCAGAATACGGATGCAGATAATGTAGCTGGCTGAACTGACACAGATTCAAGTAATAGTAAAAGCTCATCCCTAGTATATAGCCTTATATATTTTATTTTATATATATTACTTCTCATACATACAGAAATATATTGAATGGTAAGTATGAGAAGTAATAGCTAAATCAAGAGTGATTCCCCCCCCCCACCCACACACACACACACACACACACACACTCATGTCCATCTATATGTACAAGTTTTCATTCTCTCACAAAGGATACGCTGATGGATTCTCACTCATCGCTCCTTCAGCAGGCCTCCTTGATCTTCATGGTGCATTTTAGGAATTGAGATATTCTTCAAGATGGAGCACTAAGATCAATTTCATGGTCAGAAGCCGAAGGATCGCAGATTAGGGAGTTGAGCTCACGCAAAATTGGAAAATGGGAGAGGCCTTATGTGTTTAACACTTGTTTACAATAAAGCTCATTCCTCATTTAAAAACACTGATCATCAGCAACTTTTAGAAGAGTAAACTCTTCTTGGAATCAGAGGGTTTGGAGATGACTCCTTATTTTTTAAAATGACCTTTTCTGTCCAAAAATGCAATTTGATTAAAATTTTCAATGATTAAAGTAATTCAGAGAGGAAAAATAGACAAATGAATCGGTGCTGTTAAGTTATGAAATTCTCAAACTGTTTTTACTTATTTGCTGAAGTCATTTGAGTATTTTGAAGGGAACAAGTTAAATCCTGAATATAACTTTGAGTAAAGATTTTCACAAATTACCCATCTGATTTAGTATTGTGTGAATATGAGACAGTTTCAGCATATATATTCAGATTTTTTTATTTTATTTTAATAAAAGCTACAGACTTTAAGTCAAGGCCAAGACACACCAAACCGACATCAAATAATCTTGGTTCGACAGATGATTGGATAAAAAAAGTCAATAAAATGCCTTTAGATTGTTTTACGACCAAATATGAAAATTAGGATTGATAATTACTGGCATTAGCAACATCACTGTTGTGATGTTTGTGCATGCTGGAACTAGAAAACAACCCCCAATGACTGAGAGCTGATGGGAAAATGAGCACGAGGAGTTGTTTCTGTGCCATAAACTGCAGAAATCATTAATGTAATCAGTGGAAAATGTTCAAGATCCCAAGGCTTCCTCCCTTTCAGCTCAGAGTGCAGATTTATCAACAGCATCTAGTGATCTGATCCACCCATTCATTTTAACAAGGTTGTGAATAGTTTCGCACAGAACTTGCTGGCAGAAACACTTCCTTTACGGCTGACTTATGGTGTTTATGGCTGCATATTACATTGTTTGAATGTTTGTCATTGTTTAAAGTTTCAATGTAGGACACAGGGACAGCTTATAGAGGTGGCAGATAGATGCCTCTGAATGGAAAATGCATCAAGTTTTACTAGATTCCAGCCAGCTGCTTTATGGCTAAAATATTAAAATTGCTATCGTGACATTGTGGCAATGAGTTTCTCCGCTCTGCTAGTGGGAAAAACATTGTATAACCTCAAAAAGGTCACTGTATGTCTGAGAAAATATGCCTTGATCTCAAAGAAACTACCAACAACAATGCCTGTGATTTATTATTGTGTCTTTTATTATGTGACTTTTATTCTGAGGCACTTCATTTGATTGATTTGGATTTATATCAAACTGTTTGTCGTGAGCAAAGAAATTAGGAAAAGCTAGCGCGTAGTCACAATGCTTCACTAAAACCCAACTGTTGGCCTTATGATAGCATGGTAGCTTGGGAATTAACAGAGGTGGGATCAAGTCATTGTTTCACAAGTCACAAGTAGGTCTCAAGTCTTTGCACTCAAGTACTGAGTCAAGTCCCAAATAAAGACAGGAAAGTGTCAAATTAAGTGTTTGAAGTTTTGTCACAATGAGTGTATGAAATCTTGAGTTATGGCCAAAAACATATTTTGTGAGGTTACACTGACCTTTCAGGTTTGACCACCAAAATCAAGTCAGTTGATTGTTAAGTCAAAGTGGACGTTTGTGCCAAATTTGGAAAAATCCCAATGAGGTGTTATTAAGATATCACTTTCGTGAGAATGGATAGATGCAAGGTCAAAGCAACCTTGACCTTTAACCACCAAAATCAAATTGGTTAATTGTCCAAGTCCAAGTGAACGTTTGTGCCAAATTTGTTCTTAATGTGTTCTTGACGTATGATGTTCACAAGAGCGGAACATATGGACGGACGTACAACCTGAGAACATATTGCCTCCGGCCACAGCTATTGCCAGCACAGAGGTATGGAAAAGTAGTGCCGACAATATACTTTCCCAGTATCCATCCATCCAACCATTTTCAACCGCTTAACTGAGGCCGGGTCGTGGGGTCAGCAAAATACTCCAGACATCCTTCTCTCCAGGAACGCTTTCCAGCTCCTCCTGGGTGACCCCAAAGCGTTCCCAGGCCAGATGAGCCATATAATCCCTCCAGCGCGTTCTGGGTCTGCCCTGGGGCCTCCTACCAGTTGGACTTACCCAGAACACCTCTAACTGGAGACGCCCAGGAGACATCCTGATAAGATGCCTGAACCACCTCAACTGAACCCTTTTGTCGCAAAGGAGCAGCGGCTCTACTCCGAGCTCTCTCCAGATGCATCTATAAATTAATTTCAGAAACTTCTAAACTAATTTCGGCTGCTTGTATCCACCATCTCATTCTTTCGGTCTCTACCCAGAGCTCATGACCATAGGTGAGACTTTGGACATAGATGGACCAGTAAATCGAAAGCTTTGCCTTCTGGCTCAGCTCTTTTTTTACCACGATGGTCCGGCGCAGCGCTCGCGTCACTGCAGACACCACGCCAAACTGCCAATGCATCTCATGCTCCATTCTACCCTCACACGTGACCTCTTTGAACTCCTTTGCTTGAGGCAGTAACTCACTCCCAACCCAGAGGGGCCAATCCACCGTTTTCCGGCAGAGAACCACGGCCTCAAACTTGGAGGTGGTGACCCTCATCCTGACCACTTTGTAGTATAAAGTTCTATTAACCAAAACCACAGAAGAATTCAATTGGACATGTTTCTGTGCTGTGTTGTTTTATCTAATTCATGTCATATTGGAAAAAATATGTTCTTTCTCTTCAGGAAATTGGCTTGGGGTAAGGTATGAAGTATTTTCAAGTCAAAAGGCTCAAGTCCAAGTGTAGTCATTTAAGTCCAAGCTGAGTTGCAAGTCCTTTTGATTTAGTCAAGTCAAGTCATGTGACTCATGCCCACACCTCTAGGAACTGGCTGCAATGAAGAGTGCCAGAATAACACTAAAAGTCACTTCTTTTTTTTTTTAGCATGAAGCTAATCATTTAAAGGTCCAGTGCGTATGATTTAGGGGAATATACTGTCAGAAATATAATAAGTGTGTTTTCTTTAATGTATAATCACCTGAAACTAATAATTGTTGTGCTTTTGTTACCTTAGAATGAGACATTTAGGTCTAGCTAGGGAGCGGGTCCTCTCCCAGACCTTGCCCAGAATGGACAAACCAAACACTGGCTGTAGATAGGGCCATTCGCATTTTTTGCGTCGACCACAGTAGTTCTCCTACACGCTTGGCACACTGGAGAAGTTTCAGTTTTGCAACCTCTCCACTAGATGCTACTAAATCCTAAACACTGGACCTTTAAGGATCCCAAATGAGCTAGTTTGTTAGATTGCAGCTAGAAGGGCTCATTGGTCCGGATAACAGTTTAGCAAATTAGCAACAAATTAACAAACAATTCTATAAAACACTAAACAAAGACTGCGTCTGAAGTCACTCCCTTTTATACCATATTGTGCACTATGTTTACCATGCACCACTTTATTTGGCTGTCTGAATTCTTTCACAATGCACCAGATTTTACAGATGCAACAGCCGTAAACTCTTACACAAAATGAAGATGTAAAAGTGTCCAAAATCTCAGTATATTGCTCATTGTGAGTGAACTATTGAGCTTTTGTTACGTAAAGAGTGAATGAGTGAACGAGGAAGTGATTTCGGACTCAGAATGCTGTTAAGTATCTAAGGTTAAAGGTGGGCCTCAGCAGTCGGACTCCACCATCCTCTTGGGTCGAGCTGATTGACAGGTGCTGGGTGGGGTGAAGACGTTAGGGTCGCTGATGCCCAGCTGGAGGTTGAAGAAGCGGGTGGAGGTGGTGACGCTGCTGTTCCTGGTGTAGGTCTCCTGCACCGGGTAGCAGTCCTTCAGGGTGTAAACGCCCACCCAGGTCTCATCTGGTGGAGAGACGAGCAGACATGGCAGCTCAAAGAGGAACATGAGGTTTTCACCCACCAACAGCTGCTTTTCAGATCTGGTAAAACCTGATAAAACTTGTCTGACATGAAAGATGGAACCTCACTGGAAGGTTTATTTTTGGTGTGAAGCCGCCGCAGGAACACTGGCTTAAAGCTGCACTAAAATGTCCTTTTATTAAAACAACATGTAAAAGGCATTGCTTGTGGTATCAAACCCACAGATAATTATTACCAAACTCTGCAGCTAGCAGCTAAAGAACCATGTGTTTTTCAGGAGTTGGTGGAGACCAAACCAGAGCTAAAAGGAGAGTGAATACTTTCATTCATCAACTCCTGTGATATGATAATGTTGCTTTGTCTGCTGGATGTCTGAAAAGGCAGCTGAAAAATGAATAAACAAACTTGTCACGCTGCCCTCAAGTGGCCAAAAAATGTATTAGTTGTGTTGAGCCAAATTACACCCTTATTACCTCAAGTCGTACATATCCATGTAGATAGTTTTGGCTTCATTTGTTCAACTTTTGAGACATGAAATTACTGTCTATGGAGGATTAATCTATATGAAATCTGTTAACAGCATGTTCTCTGCATTTTAATGCTGTGGAAACACAGAATTAAATTCACCTTCATTGTGCTGAGGAGGAGGCAAAGATACAATAGATCAGATATCTGAAAACCTGAACAAACAAAACCAAAACTATCTGCAAGGCTAATATAAAATAAATATTTTTTAAAATAATAAATTTAGGTTTTCTGATTCTCTCAAATTAACAAGGAAGCGGCTTCTCCAATGTCAGGCAAATACATCGCGTATTGAAAGATTGACATTTTAAGGGTATGGTCAAACATGCACAAAATTAACATCTGAGAATATTCACCTCCCGTTCACTTCCATTAATTGCGAGTGAGGGGTGAATAAAGCACTCGTTTTAGGTGGCAACGTAAATTTGCATCTTTGCATTATAGAGTTTAATATGGTGAACTCTGACCGGCAAAGCTGCAGCCTCAACCTATAGCAAAGAAGTGCTGTATGTGTGGAGGAGTCATTGATTGTCTGATACTGACCATAAAATATACAAACTTCCCCATATGAGAGATGCTGCCTGGCTGGCAGTGAGTCGGGCGGCAGGCAATGAACATGATAAAATGGAGAATGTACCAACAACGTTATGTTTCATGGTATTTATTAGAAAGCTATTAGAATGCATCACATCTGGCACTGCCCACATTCAGCACGAGTTTTGCCTCTTCACTCTCCTGCTTACGCAGATGTAAACCTGGAAGATGTTGCACTTGTCTACGACTAGTACAAGAGCAAGAGACCCCACCAAAACTTTAACACCTGACAAACTTGGTTTATGACTTAAGGGGTTGTTTCAGTGGGGTGAGGACAGTCTAAATTGGGTCATATTTGAATCTACCTGGCCCAATTTCACCTAGGAATAGTCTCTATTGAATTTTAGGAAAACGTGGAGCCCGGGAACAAAACAAAACAAAACAAAACAAAACCAATTGCTAAAAGTCATTTTAGCACATTTGTCTTTGTGTTTCTACAAGGGATGTCTATGGTTAACTGTTAAATGGCTAATCGCTGAGAATATTTTTGAACGGTTACACATGTTGGTCTATAATTTTATTTTATTGCAAACATTTAGACCTGCGTAATGGTGTGTCTGTGTCGCTCTGTAGTAACACCTCCAAAACACGAGTCGGCAGTGGGATTTCTGTGAAGTGCTGTTAAGTTTAGTTGATTCAAAACACACATTAAACGTGGCTTAATAGCGACAGTTTCAAACACAGCTTCACTATAACTCGCAGCATTCACAGACAAAACACTTGTCTTTTTTTGGACACATTTTTTTAGCACAAGCCTATGGTATTTTACATTGTATACATTAGCCTAGCAGCTAGCGGACCTTTCCTCTACTCATATGAAGCCAGGGACAACAGCAACATATAACAAAAGTAACGTTACAAAATTCAGCTCTATTACAACTCACAAGGTTCACAGACAAACAACTGTCTTATACTAAACAGATTTTCCAAACAAATACAACATGCTAACATTATTAGCACAAGCCTGTGGCATTTTATATTGTATAAAATGTGAGCCACCAGTTTTATGTATTTTTATCTGCTTTCATTGACATCCAGTCTTGTTCATACCTTTTTGTCAGAGCCTGTTCTCTGTAATTTTAAGATCAAAGATGCACCACACTCCACAAACCCAGACTTACGCTGGCGTGCCGGCTTCCTGTCTGACCACTCCTGAACCTCCACGTTGTCCCCAGGGCCTCCAATGATGTACTGGTCCTCGAAGGTGGAGTTGTCTGGGATGTCGAAGGGATCCCAGGCCTCCGTCAGAGCGATCTTTGCGCAGTCCTTGGTCTTCTGGTCAATCTGGAACATCACCATGCTCTGGTACAAGTAGATGTACTCAAAAAACCTGGAGCAGACAGAGAGAACAAGGGAGGAGAAGTCAGGAGAAGAATTTAAAGCTGCATCAATGGATTATTTGGCCACTAGGGGGCAGCAGAATGACCTCAGTCCATCCTGGACTTTTAGGATGAACTCAAACCACACTGAGAAAATCTCTTTTTCTGCAATTTTTTCTTTAAACCATCTTATGTCTCTTCCCTCACGTGTGAAGGATACGATTGATATGACTGCATTCTAAAAATCTATTGAAATACCTGTGAACAAAGCATTATTTACCACATTTGATATAAGGACACTGTATAACAACTTACAACTTGCAGAGAATTCATTCATTCATCTTCTAACTGCTTCATCCTCTTGAGGGTCGCGGGGGGGCTGGAGCCTATCCCAGCTGACATCGGGCGAGAGGCAGGGTACACCCTGGACAGGTCGCCAGACTATCACAGGGCTGACACATAGAGACACACAACCATTCACGCTCACATTCACACCTATGGACAATTTAGAGTTACCAATTAACCTAGTCCCCAATCTGCATGTCTTTGGACTGTGGGAGGAAGCCGGAGTTGCAGAGAATTGATGCAATTTTTTTTTTTAAATTGCTTTCTAATACAACCCCGATTCCAAAAAAGTTGGGACACTCAGACTGATTTGCCAATTCTTTTTTACCTATATTCAGTTGAATACAATACAAAGACAAGTTATTTAATGTTCAAACTGATAAACTTTATTGTTTTTTGTAAAATACTGTATACACTCATTCTGAATTTGATGCCTGCAGCATGTTTCAAAAAAGTTGGGACAGAGGCAACAGAAGACTGGGAAAGTTGTGGAATGCTCAAAAACACCTGTGAAGGGTGATAGTATCATGACTGGATATGAAAGCGGCATCCTCAAAAGGCTGACTTGTTCACAAGCAAGTGTAGTAAAAAAACTGTGTCGGAAAAGTCCAACACTTTAGGGACAATGTTTCTCAAGGCACAGTTGTGAGGACTTTGGGGATTTCTCCATCTACAATCATGATACATGAACATGATATCATCAAAACATTGAGGGAATCCTGAGAAATCTCTGCACATAAGGGGCAAGGCTGACGACCAACACATACTGCCATGACCTTGGATCCGTCAGACAGCTCTGCATTAAAAACTGACATAATTGTATAAAGGATATGTCTACATGGGTTCAGGAACACTTTGTGAACACACCGCATCTCTGCATCTACAAATGCAAAACTCTACCATGCAAAGTGAAATCCTTGTATCGACACCCCGAAACACCGCCGACTTCTTTAATCCCGAGCTCATCTGATACAGACTGACACAAAGTGGAGAAGTGTGCTGTGGTCTGACGAGTCCATCGTGGATGTCGTGTACTCTGAGCTACAGAGGAAAAGAACAATCCAGACTGTTACCAGCTCAAAGTCCAAAGGCTGAATCCAAATGTCAGGAATTCACCGCACTTGCAGATTTGCGGACTTTGCAGGTGCGTTCCAGGTAGTCTGGGAGTGCTGAGGGCTGTCCAAAGCTACAATTAATCCAGTCCACATGGAGCCTCAAGCGGACTATCTGCAGACTTTCAGAGACAGATGTCACTGATTTAATTACCCTATCAGGCTGTGCAGTGTAATAGGCTAAAAAAACAACAAAAGAAGGTCTTCTAATGCCAGTAATGCTCAATTTATTGAGTTATAGTCCTGTTCCTACTTACAAACATTTCGGTTTTTGAACGCGTGTAGCCTGTATGTTATATAGAGATGTGTTAATACATTTTTGTTTAGTAACAAAAAGGGCTATACATGTGATTTATATCTTGTAAACTACAGGAGCAGATGAGCAGATGAGTAGGCACTGTTCATCAACTTACATGACACATATACAGTACAGGCCAAAAGTTTGGACACACCTTCTCATTCAATGCGTTTTCTTTATTTTCATGACTATTTACATTGTAGATTCTCACTGAAGGCATCAAAACTATGAATGAACACATGTGGAGTTATGTACTTAACAAAAATAGCCACCCTTTGCTCTGATTACTGCTTTGCACACTCTTGGCATTCTCTCCATGAGCTTCAAGAGGTAGTCACCTGAAATGGTTTTCCAACAGTCTTGAAGGAGTTCCCAGAGGTGTTTAGCACTTGTTGGCCCCTTTGCCTTCACTCTGCGGTCCAGCTCACCCCAAACCATCTCGATTGGGTTCAGGTCCGGTGACTGTGGAGGCCAGGTCATCTGCCGCAGCACTCCATCACTCTCCTTCTTGGTCAAATAGCCCTTACACAGCCTGGAGGTGTGTTTGGGGTCATTGTCCTGTTGAAAAATAAATGATCGTCCAACTAAACGCAAACCGGATGGGATGGCATGTCGCTGCAGGATGCTGTGGTAGCCATGCTGGTTCAGTGTGCCTTCAATTTTGAATAAATCCCCAACAGTGTCACCAGCAAAACACCCCCACACCATCACACCTCCTCCTCCATGCTTCACAGTGGGAACCAGGCATGTGGAATCCATCCGTTCACCTTTTCTGCGTCTCACAAAGACACGGCGGTTGAAACCAAAGATCTCAAATTTGGACTCATCAGACCAAAGCACAGATTTCCACTGGTCTAATGTCCATTCCTTGTGTTTCTTGGCCCAAACAAATCTCTTCTGCTTGTTGCCTCTCCTTAGCAGTGGTTTCCTAGCAGCTATTTGACCATGAAGGCCTGATTCGCGCAGTCTCCTCTTAACAGTTGTTCTAGAGATGGGTCTGCTGCTAGAACTCTGTGTGGCATTCATCTGGTCTCTGATCTGAGCTGCTGTTAACTTGCGATTTCTGAGGCTGGTGACTCGGATGAACTTATCCTCAGAAGCAGAGGTGACTCTTGGTCTTCCTTTCCTGGGTCGGTCCTCATGTGTGCCAGTTTTGTTGTAGCGCTTGATGGTTTTTGCGACTCCATTTGGGGACACATTTAAAGTTTTTGCAATTTTCCGGACTGACTGACCTTCATTTCTTAAAGTAATGATGGCCACTCGTTTTTCTTCAGTTGGCTGATTGGTTCTTGCCATAATATGAATTTTAACAGTTGTCCAATAGGGCTGTCGGCTGTGTATTAACCTGACTTCTGCACAACACAACTGGTGGTCCCAACCCCATTGATAAAGCAAGAAATTCCACTAATTAACCCTGATAAGGCACACCTGTGAAGTGGAAACCATTTCAGGTGACTACCTCTTGAAGCTCATGGAGAGAATGCCAAGAGTGTGCAAAGCAGTAATCAGAGCAAAGGGTGGCTATTTTGAAGAAACTAGAATATAAAACATGTTTTCAGTTATTTCACCTTTTTTTGTTAAGTACATAACTCCACATGTGTTCATTCATAGTTTTGATGCCTTCAGTGAGAATCTACAATGTAAATAGTCATGAAAATAAAGAAAACGCATTGAATGAGAAGGTGTGTCCAAACTTTTGGCCTGTACTGTATAAATATGACAGCAGCGTTGTTCAACGTTTCCACGGCAACGAGTAAATCAGTCAAGGGCTGTCTATCAGCTGCTTGCAGTCACTGCCCTCGCAGACTTTACGTGATGACAGTAAATACGTCACACTACGTATAACTGAAGTCCGCAAGGGCTAAGTCCGCAAGTCCAGAGGGTGGACACTTGGATTCAGCTAATGCCAGCATCTGTGAAGGTATGGAGGTGTGTTAGTGCCCATGGCATCATGGGTAAGTTCACATCTGTGAAGGCACCATGAATGCTGAAAGGTACACACAGGTTTTGGAGCAACATATGCTGCCATCCGGACGATTGTTGGTACTAAACTGACCTGTCTACAGTTCAGACCTGTCTATCACTGAACATGTGTGGTGCATAATGACACACAAAATAATGACACTGGAGATCCTGACTGTTCAGATACTGAAGTCGTATCAAGCAAGAATAGGAAAGAATTTCACTTTCAAAACTTGAACAGTTAGTGTCCTCAGTTCCCAGACACTTAATGAAAGATGATGTCACACAGCAGTAAACATGCTCCTGTCCCAACTTTTTTGGAACGTGTTGCAGGCATCAAATTCAGAGTGGGTGTATATTTACAAAAAACAACAAAGTTTATCAGTTTGAACATGAAATATCTTGTCTTGGTGTTGTATTCAGTCAAATAAAGGTCAAAAAGGATTTGCATATCATTGCATTTTGTTTATATTTACATTTTAAATGGCGTCCCAACTTATTTAGAATCAGGGTTGTACATCAAGTGTTTGATTGCATTGAGGAACGAACAAAATTAGCCTCGACAAAGACTTCACCTCCAGATAAGAGCAGATGAACACCTCACATAATCCCTTTTCTCTCTCGCACATTGGTCTTTGGCATAGATTCACTGACATCTTGGTGCTCTGGTTGTGAGGACTGAAAATGGATATTTAGAGCTCCAGCAGTTCCTCAGTACAACTTTTGATTCACTTTCAATGAAACACAAACTGTCACCACAAAGTTGGACGAACACCTCTGTCTTCAATGTAAGACTTTCCTTCACTGGAGCTGGTGTCCACATATTTTTGGCAGTATATTGTACCTCTGTAAAACATGAGGCAGAGCTGAAGCCACACTGTAAATTAAACAAACCAAAGTCTATCGGCAGGCTTTGTCCTTGTTTACAGACCAGAGAATATTTCTCAACAGCAGACTTCAGTCCTGGCAAAGATTTATTCTTGCAACACTGGTGGTGTTGTGGTTTATAACAGATTTTTAAAGCTTAAGTAAATTATTCATTACATTAACAAAGCCCTTATTAACTCTGTATAAAGGGTGCATTATGAGAAGGTGGTATTATTAATGTATTATTTTTGTTATGATTTGTTAGCTATGATTTTATATTCTTATTTATGTGTGAATGTTTCATTTTTTGGCACCTTTTAACTTGCAAATTTAACAAACTTAACTTACTGGGACGCTTTAGGAGGGTGTAAACATTTAAAAATATTTCCACAGTGTCACATTACAATAATATTATGTTTCCAATAAAGACAATGTGTGAAAATAAACATCGCCGTGAGGGAATAATAAGTGAATTATCAGATTATTTAAGTGGTTATTAATCTTTAAATTAGATATAAAATCAGATATAAAACCAGCTCAGACTATAAGGACATATCATCTACACAAAGACGGATCTTACTTCTGACACGGGGTGTGCTTCTTGTGCTGCTGCAGGACTCGGATCCTCTGGTTTTGGCCGTCGTAGGACACGGCGGCTCGGCTGTTCCTCCCGGTGCTGTGGTCGTACACGACCCACCTGCCCTCCCACTGCAGCGGGGCGAGGCAGGGCCCGGCCGCCCGGGACACACCCAGCCCCGGGAGGCCGAGGACAGACGCCCCGGAAGCGGCTAGAAACACAAACAATAGTCGGTGCATTGCGTCTGGAAGTACTGGAGTACCGTTAGCTGATCCCGTTGTTATTGTTGATAGGCTGCACCTGCTGCTGACAAGCTCGCGAGAGTTAGATGTAAGAGGCGTTTCCGGTTTGTGGCTTTCAAAATAAAAGCACGTATGAACGTATAAAAAATAATTATGAATTAAAAAAGACATTTCCTCCCAGAAGTTTAATCGAGTATAATAAACCAGTAAGAACTACAAAAATATGAATATTCAGATGTATAGAGGAAAAGGGAAGAGAAACTACTACTCAAGATAAATTGTTGTAAAACGTTAAAACATGACCTAATTGTGCTCAGTTGAATAATAATAAATACATTATATTATATTATATTATATTAAATTAAATTATTTATATAATTTAATATTGTTATTATCAGGTAAAAATATGGTGCTGTTAATTTAAAAAATATTTTAAAAAGACTGATTATACTGTTTTTGTTTTTATTTATTTATCTATTTTGTTTTCTGATTATTTTCTCCCTTAATTAATTGATTGTTTATTTTGTAATTTTTTTTGTTACAAATAAATTAATCACAATGATTTAAAAAGAAAAGCAGCAAATATTCACACAATAAGAAATGTTTTTGCATGAAAATGACTCAACAAAATTGTTAACAAATGAACAAAAGAACAAGAATAGGCCTAATAATAGTAAAAAGCCCCAGATGTAATAATCAGTCATTCTCTTCATACTTGTACTTGATTATTTTTTCTACTCTAGTTCGTAAATTTTTCATGATAGCATTTGTTAAGTATTTTGTGTTTAGTCAGTACTTATCAGCAACTAATACTCGTAACATCATAATTCATAATTAATCCCGAAAGTTTAAAAATGGGTTTTAAGGGTGAATAACATGCCAGAGTGCATTAAAAAAAACCTGGGGGAAGATCTCCACTGCCCCGCCCCCGCCCCCCCCCCCCCAAAAGAGATCTGGACTAAGCCTCCAATGACCTTTAATCCTACAAACGCCTAAAAAACTCTCTCTTACAAAAAAATAAAGAAAAAAATAAAATATCATTTTTTAGAAAACATAAGAAATAGAGCCAACGTAAAGCCCGCTATGTTACAGATATTCTCAGTTATTCTCCGTCTGTTATTAAAAAGAACATTAATGTTTTATATTAGAATACATTTTGATAACAAGCCAGCTAAAATAAAAGAAGCAGTTCCAGTCTTTCCATTAAATATGAAAATATAAAATAATAAATAATAATAAATAAATAAATAATATAAAATAAACTGTGTTAAACTATGCTACTTGCTTCCGTAATGTTGAAACAATTCCGAATAATTCATCTTAAATAAACAGTGTATTTCTTTGGTTGTGATTCTCCTCTCTGCCGCTAAAGGGCAGACCATAGACATATATACATATAAGTAGATAAGATAGTATATATGTCTATGGGGCAGACGCTCCCAACGGTCACATTCTTTCTGCGTCACATTGTGGCGCGGCGTGATGACGTCTACTCCCCAGCCAACATGGCGAAGAAACAACGTGGGAAAACAGCTCCGTCGTCAAAGACGGCGGTTAAAGCAAAACAGACAGAAAATTTCAGTTTAGTTCTCGAGTCCAGTGACGATGAGGCACCCGAGGAGGTAACATTTGAAGACTCAAAGGCTGAAGCCTTACGGAGCATGAAAGAGGCGCTGGACACGGCCAGAAGGTAGCTAACTAGCGCTTGTGCTTAGAGAGCCCGTCAAACCAAACTCCATTCAAAATAACGTGTTTTTAGGATTTTTCGCGCTAATGGACAGAATAAATACATCATAACGACTTCTTAATTACATATTCTGATTTCTCAGGGGCCGCCTTTCACATCGGCGTGTACATTGAGTACTGAGCAGCACCCCTTTTAACAAAATATTAGTATCTGAACCACCACTTACCATAACAAGTAAATAAATAAACCGATGGATTTTTGTAATGAGGCGCTGTTTTTGGACTGTGCGGATGCCAATAGAAAGTGTCTCCCAATAAGTTGGAATTTATTTCATGTCAAAATTTGGGGCGTGTACTTGTGCGTGTAATCATGATCCGCCGTTTTTGACAATTATTAAATGGAGTTTGGCGTTACGATCTGCACACACAAGAGCGCTGTCTGCTGAATAGTTTAACAGTTCACCGGGATCAAATCAATATTAGGTAGGGGTGGGAATCACCTCCACAGTAAGATAATACCACGATGCTTTGGTTACGATACAATATTATTATTGCGAATTAAACCTGTTGCGATATGTTGAGTATCATGATAAAATATACATCAACATCAGTTTTTCAGTCTGTTCATCTCACTTCAATCATTTTGATCGCAGTAAAATGTATCTGGGCGCCTGAAAAAGCCACTGATTATATTATCCTAATAGGCTACCTAAAGTTTTATTTGTATTTGTAATATTAATAATTTCTATACTAAGAAATTGATACTTGACAATGTGTCATATCGCAACACTATGCTATATCGTTTTTTGTCCCCCACCCCTAATGTTTGGTAACATGTGATGTGTTTGCAGAGAAAAGGAGCTGCTGAAAGAGAAGAGGAGGAAGAGACAGGAGTTGTTCCAGGAACAGAAGGTCAGTGTGTGTATTGTCTTAAAAATGTCTAGAATTATAATTTCATAAGCATTCTGGTAACTCGTTCATAGATTTCAGCCGTACAGTTTCCTGTTAGCTGACAGGAGCAGCAGAAGACCACACCAGGTGCCACTCCTGTCAGCTAACAACAGGAAACTGAGGCTACAGTTCACACAGGCTCACCAAAACTGGACAATAGAAGATTGGAAAAACGTTGCCTGGCCTGATGAGTCTGGATTTCTGCTGCCACATTCAGATGGTAGGGTCAGAATTTGGTGTAAGCAACATGAAAGCATGGATCCATCCTGCCTTGTATCAAGGGTTCAGGCAGGTGGTGGTGGTGTAATGGTGTGGGGGATATTTTCTTGGCACACTTTGGGCCCCTTACTACCAACTGAGCATGGTTTAAACACCACAGCCTACCTGAGTATTATTGCTGACCGTGTCCATCCCTTTATGACCACAGTGTACCCATCTTCTGATGGCTACTTCCAGCAGGATAACGCACCATGTCACAAAGCTCAGATCATCTCAAACTGGTTTCTTGAACATGACAATGAGTTCACTGTACTCCAATGGCCTCCACAGTCACCAGATCTCAATCTAACAGAGCACCTTTGGGATGTGGTGGAACGGGAGATTCTTATCATGGATGTGCAGCTGACAAATCTTCAGCAACTGTGTGATGTCATCATGTCAATATGGACCAAAATCTCTGAGGACTGTTTCCAGCACCTTGTTGAATCTATGACACCAAGAATTTAAAAGGGGGTCCAACCTGGTACTAGCAAGGTGTACCTAATATTATCCATGTGATTTTACTTTTAAATAAAGCTCCCGTCGTTCTGCTGTTTCCCACAGAAAAGAAAACTCTTACCTGCTGACGTGTTGGAGGAAATCGATTCAGCTCCTTCAAAGTGAGTTCACATGTTCGACTCATGTTGCAGCGCTTTGATTTCGTACAGTTTGTCCTGCATCTCCGCTCAATGAATGATCACATCTGCTTTATTTTACAGGAAGCAGAAACAGTCTGAGGATGAAGGTAAAGACTCGCTCCACCCTTCTGTCAGGACGGACGCCACTAAACAGAGCAGCAGAATACGCTTCAGATAACTGTGACTTGTGTTTTCTCCCAACAGCTGAAGAGGAGCAGCAGGAGGCTGAAAAGGACGAGACGAGGAAGGAGAAAAAGAAGAGGAGCAAGAAACTGGCGCATGCCCGAAAGTACGGAAATTTCATTTGTTTGTGTCGAGGTCCACTCACGAGCTTTGAACTTAATATTGCACATGTCACCACACACTGAGAGAACTGCTTCCTGTTTGTCAGTCTGAAGGGAAACTACACGGTGAAGACGGTGAAGGAGCGAGGGTCAGCGTCCTTCCAGCAGCAGGTGGCGCAGGATTTCCTCCAGTCCAGACTGTACGGACCAGGAAGCTGCAGGACCACAAGTAAGAGGGTGGGGTTAAGGCTGCAGCTCAGACACCAATGAGCTTGGAGCTGAGGGCCACATACAGGAAGTCAGAAAGTATTGAGAGATGGATGTTGGTTTTGCTCTTTGCAAGCTACACTCTGTGGCAGAAGTCTGCAAAGACGATGATCTGTCTCAATTTGAGCTTTGCTACAGTGACGTGCCGTCTCCTCCCACTGAGGCGTCCACTGTCCTGGGACTCCTGCCGCGGGGACGATGGCAACATTCGCAGCTTTCAGCCCGTCGTCTGGCTGAATGTATTTACACTGTCTTTGTGCTTCCAGGTAACGAGCTGCTCTCCCTCCAGAACAAGAAGGGGAGGAATAAAAGTGCAGCGGTGCAGTTTGTCAAGAAAGACTGGGGTAAGTTCAGTAGGATAAACTGAGCCGTGTCCCAGTGTCACGCTGACCCAAGACATCAGTATGCAGACAAAATATTGGACATCTTTTAATCGCTCGACTCTTCTGTCTGATCCTCCAGCCTGTAACGAAAAAGCCAAAGCAGAGAAGCTGAAGAAGAGGTGGATCCACAAGCAGCAGATTCCTTCCCGCTGACCAGTCGCGTTGACTCCCAAAAACCTCGACCCGGGCCGGCAGACGTTCGCTGAGCAGCACAGATTACGCTGCTCCCTCTGCACACTGAATTCAAACGGACACCAGTCATGGCCGACTGTCAGAAAGACAGAGGACGAAGTCGCTGAGGTTTGGGGACAGGACTCGCTCAGGACAACAAATTATATTGACTTAATGTGGATGCGGCAGCAGCCTGAACCCGTCAGGTCATCACCAAGATTTAAACGATAGAAACATCTGAGGACAAAGTGCTGCTTGACCAACCCACACATGGAGTTCACATAACCTGAACTCTAAAACCTTTTGTTCCTTTGGTTTATGAGCTGGGACATTTCATCTGTTTCTTAAAGAGCAGAACATGTAAAGATACGTGTTTATAAAGGTGGATTTTTATCTGTAACTTTATACTCAAGTTAATTGCATCAGATGATCTGATTTTTGTTTTCTGTAAAATGACCATAAATAAAAGCTTGTCGTTGTATCTGTATCTTCAAATATCTTTTTATGGGTGCTTTCACACCTGCCCTGTTTGGTCCAGTTCAATCAAACTCAAGTTCGTTTGCCCCCTTGGTGCAGTTTGTTTGGGCAGGTGTGAACACAGCAATCACACTTGGGTGCGGACCGACGTCTTCTTGAAGAGGTGGTCTCGGTATGGTTACAAACGAACTCTGGTGCAGTTCATTTGTGGTGAGAACGTGTTCCGACCTCAATCTGAACCAACTGCAGTCACATGACACATTGTTCGAGTTAAACATGAGCAGCTTCCTCGCGCAAGGCATTTGGTCTGACAACTCTAGGTCTGAAAGCACCCTAAGACAGATGTAGAAGAAAGTTTAGAAAAAGCTCCTAAGCAGAACTTGAGTTTTTTAATGTCAAGAGCAAAGAGCAAAAATAATTATTGATCAATGAGTCAAGCAATAAAAGTCAAAACTATTTTTATAGTCGTTACATTTCAAGCAGAAACGCCAAACATCTGCTGGTTTCAGGTGTGACGACGAGCTGCTGTTCTTTTTCATATGTGACAGTAAATGAATTATCGTTGGATTTTTTGGGACTGTTGGTTCGTCGACAAACACTTCGAAGACGACAGGCTCGTTCGAGATGAACTGCGCCTCACCTGGAAAGTGGACGAGATCAGGCGGTAAGAGAAGGCGGCCAAAAAAAGTCGCAGTCAAGTTGAAGTTCCCAGCAAAGATGCCACATTCCCAGCAGCCCTCACAGAATATACAGAAGTCAGAGAAATATTTAAACACTGTTAGATCCACCTGTAGTTTGCAGATCATGTATAATTATTATTATTAGCCATCCAAGATATGTTTAACAGATTAAACCTTCAGTGATAGCCTAAAATTTAACATTAAATATTAAAATTACACAACAATTTTCTTTAAAACCTGGTGTTGGTGGTCGAAACTAAGAGCCCGTCAGCTCTTTGATCAGCCAGAGGTTTCCCATCATGCCCTGGGCCTTCCTTGAAGTTGGTGGAGAGCAACTGCAGCATCTGGCTCCATCTCATGACGTGATCACTGCCCATGTGTGCATGACATCAGCGCAAGATGAACAAAAATCTAACCATCATGCATTGTGCTGTGATTGTTGGTAATCGATTCGGTGAAAGCCTGACTCATCTCGGAACAAGCTCATCATTTTTTAACTAACATTTTAATTAAGATAATTAGTTGGAGCACTGATTTAACGACTTTCTTTGCTACTTAACTTCATTGTCACTTCAGGAAATACTTGGATTGATTGATCATTATTTTAGTCATCATCTCAGATTGTTCCATTTGAATAAGACGTCAAAGGAGGTAAAACTGTTCACAGTAAAAGCAAAGATAGGAGAAAAGTCCAAATTTAAAAACGAAAAGTGTAGCACAACTTATTTTTTATGCCTCAAGTTTATCATGTGACCCCTCAGAGGAGCTTGAGCCCAGGTTTGGAACCACAAGTTCAAATTGTTCATCATGGAAAACTCCTCTGTTCTCTTTAAATCATCTGAAGTTTAATATCTTAAGTTTTTGGATAGCTTATGAGTAAAAAAAAAATTGCTGCTCAGAAATGCCAAAGATGTTTGCTGTTATTTATAAACTGTCCTGTTTAAAGGCATCATTCAGATTTACAAGGTACTTACCCATAGTTGGTGTATTAAATACAATAGATGGCAGATGCCAGTTTGGAGAAGCAGGCTGGGGTCCGACATGGAAGCTGAGCAATGTACTGCTGTGGAGGGGTCAGAAACAAAATGTAGTATAGCCACCTAAAAAAAAACTGTATCACTTTAAGTGCTTTACCCTTCTGTCAGATGAGCCTTTAACGGCTTCAGTTCCCCACCTGTGCTCTCATCAAAGCCACCAGACTCCATTGACAAAAACAGTAATTTTAGCTCTCTGAAAACAGGAGCTGCTGGTCCCCTGCTGCATGGATAAATGTGTTTGTTAGTGTTATTGTGTGACTTAAGTGAATCCAAACTGACCCTTTTAAACACCAAAGTCACACAATAACTCAAACTAACTAAATAATAAAGGCAGCAATAGACCAGCAGCTCCTGTTTCCAGTTATGTTAAATCACTCTTTTTCTCAATGGAGTCTGGTTTTGAAGAGAGCAACGCAACAGTTTAATTTTCCCGCTGGAAATCACAGTCTGACATTGAGGTAAAGCAGTGAAAATACTCTAAATATATTGTACACTTAAACTGATACTGATTATTTTAGGTGCGACTTTTTTTTTTTTTTTTTTTTGCTTTTTTTTAAAGTGGCTAAAATATGTTTTGTTGGTGGCTCCATGCACAGCAGTACATTGCTTAACTTCCCATGTCAGACTCCAGCCTGCTTCTCCAAACTGGGGGTGTGCCAACTGACGTCTAATGTATATAACACACTGTCTGTGGGTAAGTACCTCATACAATCCCACTTCAAAAAAATCAGAACTGTCCCTTTAAGTTTGCCCACCAAATAATAAGGATGCATTTATTATTTAACTGTTAAATGTTCTGCTTAGTGCACATCTTATTGAGAATGTGTTGCATTTCATGTAACACATTATAGAAATAAATTATAGAATTAATTTAAAAATTGTCTGTGTTTGGTCAGTAATTTATTCAAAGGGCCCAGAGACTACACCCACAACTACTGAGTTTGAGGTGGACCTTTCCTTTCAGGCATCATATGTGGGTTAGTATGTTCAGAACGAATAAAAATACTTTGCAGGATTATCTTCAGACACGTCATTTGGGATTAAACTGAACTCTGAACAGCCTCTGACTCCGTGAATTCACCGGAGAGCAGGACAGAGTGTGTTTGGAGGCAGGAGACAGACTTCAGCTCCAGGCGTCATGCAGCATCCAGACAAGTGCCTTCATCATTTGTCATTTTTAATATAAATCTTTTCACCCTCACACAAATTGCACTTTTTTTTTATCTCCAAATGGACACACAGTCAGCAGTGGACAACTTACTGGTTGACATCTTCCTTATACACCGTGAACTGGCTAAAAAGAAGGAGAAACAAAAAGAATAAAATAAGAGACATCTAACTTGATCTTACCACCACTTTACTATGGCATGCATAGGTTTCAGACCTTACTCAGAAAGAGACAACAGACACTTTGTCTAAGAAGTTTGCTAAACGATGCCGTGACTGCTTGCGATCCAGGAAAAGAAAACAAAAGAAACCCAAAGAGAAACAAACCAGAAAAGCTCGGTTCCACCTGGGTAAAAACTAGAGGTGAAGATGGGAGTCGTGTCTAGCGTAAGCCTCGGCATTCCTGTTTCTCTGGAAGTGGCGAGCACGAATACACGGGCTTCAAACACACAGCTGCAATGTCGTCTTCCTAAAGTATTTGGTTCTTTATTTTGTGAATGTGACAGCCACAGTCCTGTTGACAATACTGAGTGTTGTTTTTGTTTTATTTTCCCCGCTGATGCTAAGAAACGCGAGAGGCCAGAGAAGAACACGGTGACAAAACTGAAACCTCGCCTCTGAGGGATGATGGGTAGACATGGGTAGTTGGAGACGAGCGGACTTGAGGGCTTTTCATACCTGAATGCTATTTCAACAGCAGCTTTGGAAAATAATAACGAGACAGCAAGATGCTACCCGGGAGCAACGCGGAGTCGAGGTTGACTAAAGGTGAACCGGCGTCTGAGCCAGTCCGAGGTCGATGTTAAGTATCGGGCAAACTGACAACAAAACAAGCAACAAATCTGGCACCTGCTACCCGACATGAAAGCGAACTGAAATTTAAATTCTTCCTTGATGTTTGTTCAGAATTTTAATCACCCAAAAAAAGAATTTAAAGTATTTTTCTGCAACAACAGCACCCCCTACGTGTGAATTTTTGGTGCTGACTCTTGATGCCGGTATGGCTAATCTGATTCATGCAGTACCCTTTTAAGTAGGCACTAAAATTATTTCAGATCATCACTTCAGACAGCTTGGAGTCGACTTTGTTAGCCCTTATTTTGTACAGTGGTTCCCAAAGTGGATGCAGTAACATGCTGAGGTACTGTAAGGACGAGCGAGGAGTGACGCCAGATTTATTTCTGTTTTGTAAATTCTACTTTTGCACACATGCAGCTGGGCGATGTAGTTTTAAGATCATTTTTTGCAGCGTTTTTGCCTTGATTAGACAGGACAGATCCAGAGTGGATGGGGGAGAGAGGGGAGGGACATGCAGCAAAGGGCCATGGGTTGACATTGAGCCCGCAGCTGCTGCAGCAAGAACAAAGCCTTTGTACATGGAGTGTCCGCTCTACTAGGTGTGCTAGTGAATGCCCTGGGTTGCTGAACACAGGACCTGCTGGTCTATGTCCGAAAGAAAAGCCCACATTTCTGGCTGGAAGGAGAAACACGCCTCCTTTTAAACACTAAGATTTGGTTATCAGCAGGTTTTTTTAAACATCCATAAATATCACAAAATGTGAACCTTTTCAAGAAGGTGGTTGAGGGAATGGCGGGGAGGTGGAACAAGTCCGCCACCACTGGAAAACTTTGGGGAAAAAAAAAATCCTACCCAGCCGTCCCTCTTTTCTGTATTTTGTTGTGATAAAACGACATGTTAAGACAAGTTATCGGAGCGTGCACAGCTGCATGTGAACGGGAATATTAGTGTGACATTGATTTTCATCAGCCATGTGAACAGCTGAGAGGGAA
Source organism: Epinephelus fuscoguttatus (assembly GCF_011397635.1). Taxonomy (NCBI): domain Eukaryota; kingdom Metazoa; phylum Chordata; class Actinopteri; order Perciformes; family Serranidae; genus Epinephelus; species Epinephelus fuscoguttatus. The sequence continues at coordinate 21,458,093 of NC_064766.1, read as the reverse complement.
TTATCTGTTTTAAAAGGGCAAAAAAAGGAATATTTTGTGCCCTTAACGGAAGTTAGTGTGGAAAGCAAAATGCAGTGTGTCCTGTGTTGTTGGCTCTGAAGGAAACATAAAATGGTCCAGCTGTTTGTGACAGCGGTGCTACCAGTACCACTTTAAAAAGTTTGGGAACCACTGGCATAGTTCAATCTGTGGTTTAAACACTCTCATGTGATTCTGTAACTCCGTACATTAGCGACTGCCGTAATTTGACTTTAGCGGTATCATACAAAGCGCAGTGGTTAAAAGACTACTTGTTTTGACACTGTGGTCAGTTTGAATTTCATCACTGCCACTTCTGGAACTATGAATAGGAAGACAGCCAAACACGAGCCTCCTTTGCATAATCATCCAGGACGAACACAGCACAGAGTGTGCAGGTGACTCACAAACCCAAACTGAAGAAGAAAAGTAACGTTAGCGAGCTAACTATCTTCAATTTTCAGAGTAGAGAGTAATTAGCCTAGCTTGCTAGCTTCATCGTTCCAAATGAAATATAACCTCAGCAGCATAATGAGTCTTCCCAAATGTCAGCAGGGGACAGAGATTTTAAACTGTTGACTGATAACTACAAACAATCACTTTTCACTTGTTGAAAAAGTTAAAAAAACTTGTATCGATGTTTAGGGGCTTTGACGCTACAGGGCTGCGATATCTTGCAATCGGTAACGCACCATTAAAAGGGATAGTTTGGATATTCTGAAGTGGGTTTATATGAGGTACATATCCATAGTCAGATTATTACATTCAATAGATGGCGGTCTGCACGCCCCCAGTTTGGAGAAGCAGGCTGGAGTACTGACACCGAAGCTAAACAATGTACTGCTGGAGACAGGGGCGATAACAAAAGCCACCTAAAAAAATCTGTCAGTTTAAGTGTACGTTTTGCGGAGAACATTTTCACAGCTTTACCTTTCCATCAGACAGCCTGTTCCAACGGCTTCAGTTCTTTATCAGTGCTCTCGTCAAAGCCACCAGACTCCATTGACAAAAATAGTAATTTTGGCTGGCTGAGCACAGGAGCTGCTGGTCTACTGCTGACTTGATGGGTTAGTAAGTTTGTGTTATCGTGTGACTTTGATGAATCTGAACTAACCCAGTTAAATGCCAAAGTCACACAATGACACAAACTAACTAACCAATCGAGGCAGCAGTAGACCAGCAGCTCCTGTGCTCAGCAGTATTAAATCACTGTTTTTCTCAATGGAGTCTGGAAGAAAGTGATATAATGGCTTCAGTTTCCCACTGGAAATCACTGTCTGACATTAAAGTAGAGCAGTGAAAAAACTCCCAAGGTAGTGTACACTTAAACTGACAGATATTTTTAGGTGGCTAAAATACATGTTGTTTCGGACCCTGTCCGCAGCAGTACATTGCTTATCTTCCATATCAGATTTCAGCCCGTTTCTCCAAACTGGAGGCATGCCGACTGACATCTACTGTAGGCAATACACTGACTATGGATAAGTACTTCATACAACTCCACTTCAAAAAATCTGAACTATCCCTTTAAGTTGACAGCCTGTTGCCTGGCAATGACGGCTTTCAGTTGTTAATCAAAAGATGGAAAATGACACAATCATAATCTTTCCTTAACACACAAAGTGAGAAGAACTCAAATTTCAGTTCGACTTTAAATCAAGCGCAGAGCTCGTTTCGAGGCTGACTTCATAGCATCTCAGTTTTAATGTTGCTTGCTCTTCTGGGTTGAGTCTGAAAAGCCCGTCGCTGTGCTGCTAAAAAACAACAAAACAAAAAACAGAGGCCGCCTGTAATCGAGGCCCGTTTCAATCGGCTGCTTGGTTGGACCGTCCTGTTCTAAACCGAGGGGGAGGAGGAACAAAGGGACATTTTGGCTCCTGAGTTCTGTGTGGGTTAAGGATTAGCATAGACATCGATACGAAAATAAAGATTAACAATGTTTGCATCAAACCTGCTGTGTAGCTGGGGATTTGGGGGGTAACAGGTAAAAATGGGGTCAGACATCATCACAGGGTTCCTACACAGGGCTTCCATTTTTAGAAATCCCAGACATTGTCCCGGAGTGTTTGAAGATTCTTTCCTATTAAGTGCGAGATTAAGCCTCACTGTGGAGACAGATTACTTCACCACAAGAACCACAATATGTGAAATGAAAGTTCTAAGACTCTGTGTTTCAGGACGTCAGAGAAGTTACGTTTTCCAAAATCTTACAGACCTGGAGATGGTCACATGTATCAGCTTCCCACCTGCGTAGGGACCCTGGAGTCAAAAAGCAGGAGACATAAAAACTTGTACAGACGAGGAACAACCAGCACGCTTCAGGAGAGACTGGTGTCAGTACAAAGCATTAAAGGATTGGGTTTTTTTTTTCAATGATTTCCTTTCGTTTGATAACTAAATATCTTACTCTATTGATATAATTCCATTTTGTTAAATTCATATATAAACGTTAACATGTACACACGCTCGTCACTGGTAATCGGTGGAATTGGGACCTTTATTATAATAAGTGGAACTTGCTCTTGCTGGCGCTCAACAAATATACTGTGAATGCAAGTAACAATAATTAATATAATGATAATTATAATAATAATAATAGTCATCGTCGTCTGCACCATGCCTTGTAAACCTGGAAAAAACTAAAAACAAAACAAGAGCCAGGTAACCACCCCTCCCCCGTCCCCCCATGAAAAACGAAAACAAAAACAAAAAGATTAAAAACAGGGAACGTTGAGTCGAGACTGTAGATTCTCTCTGGCTTCTTCAAAGTCCCGAGTCTACATGCGTCACACAGATCTCCGCCGATGTCCTGAAGTGAGTGGAGAGAGTGGGAGGGGGAGGGGGTTGGTGCAGGGAGTGAAGGAGAGGGGCGGGGTAGGCGGTCCCTAACGGAGCCTTGTTGCGTTGGCTGGAGTTTGGAGCACTCAGCAAGCCTTGGTGGAGACGGACTTTCCAATCCTGTTTTCAGCATCAGCCTGCCTCCGTGTTTGCGTGTGTGCGCACGTTTGCCTGGTAAGCCAGGTTTACAAGGACCACGTTAAAGGGTGGTCGGCCATGGCGGTCACTCGTCTGTTTCTTTTTTCTCTCTCTCTTATTTTTCCATTTATATGGATATTTGACCAGGGCTTTTTATTTTTCAGTCTGTCCACCCCGGTTTGATGCCCCCAGGTATGAGGGGGTTGGATATCTGCGGCGAGTCCACACGAGTTCGGCTCTCTGGGTATTTTCAAGTCGGCTACTCTTGGTTGGCGTCCCCGCTGTCAGTCAGAATGATGCAGACGCAGCCTCGCCGGCTGGAGGTGGGGGTTTGCGTGGCCAACCAAGGTGGAGGCGTATTTTCATATTTACGATGGAGAGGGAGGTGCTGTGTGTGTGTGTGTGTGTGTGTGTGTGTGTGTGTGTGTGAGTGTATGTGTGTGTGTGTTTGTTTCAAATGTATGCGGTGTGTGTAAGCAGTCTGAGGATCTTCCCAGAAATGACTCCTGATCCTCGGCGGTGTTCGTGAACAAGCAGAACAGGAAGCGAGTGAGGTGGTTAACTTTCTACTACTTGTTATCGTGCAGAGGAGCATCTCCTCGGCTAATAGGACTACACTGATGGAGGAGGTGGTAGGGGCCACTTCTGGACAGGTCCTCAGACTCTGTGTGTTGGTGGGTGTGTGTGTGTGTGTGTGTTTGTGTGTGTGTGTGTACACGGGGCTAGTGCAGGTAATCGTCCACAGAGGCGAAGGCGCAGGATCCGCTGCCAGTTCGTGCCATGATGGCGAGGCACTGGGCGGCCTGACCCACGGCCTGGGCCAGGGGGGGCTGCTTGGGCAAGTTGTGAGTCTCTGGAGAGAAAAAGGAGGCAGAGGGGGAACAACGAGGTCAGGACTGCAGACAACAAAGAACAGGAGTGATGACGTGTGTGTATGCTTCAATCTTCAAGTGCTTGTTGTGCAGTCAGCACAACACCTGAAGCCCCCTCACTTCACACTGTCCCGACGTATCACGTGGTCACATTTTGTTTTAACACAGGACAGCTGACTTACCTAATATTGCACTGTTGAGAGTGGAGCAGACCGGCTCTCTCTGAATGGCGTCCAGCTGGTAGCCGACTGGGCTGCTCCAGGGGTCTGAGTAGGCCAGCAGGCTGAATGCATCCTGCGGCAGGAGACACAAACAACAACAAACACTGATCACACTGCTCTACTTTTTCTTACACACATGTTCTCATTAAGACATCTAGATCAACGATGTGTAACTCTGTTTCTAAGGTTAAACCAAGTAATCTGATTGGTTGTATTCAACGTCTCATTCCTTTACACATGTCAGTATCACTCTGCGTTTGCCTGCTTTCAAACCTTAAAATCTACCCACTCCACCAGGCGTAAACAGTGTAACGACAAGACAGTTCTCTCAGATATTAGGCAAAGACTGCAGGAGGGTGGGGGGTTGTGTGGAAACATTTAAGCAGGATTTATACTTGAGCGTCAAATTGACGTCGTATCCATGGCATAGGCCCTGTCAACGTAGAGCCTATGCCTGACGTGCACCTCCCCAGAAATGTACTTATACGTTGTGGTGACTCAGACCTGTCTATTTCTGTGAAAAGAAACAAATTGTGAAGACAATAAAGCGTCCACAGAATAGCATTTTGTGTCTGAAAAGTCTTGTGTGTGTGATTTATCCTGGCTTCATATGAGCAAAGGAAATCTGCACTTGTCGCTAAGCTAATTAATACAATGTAAAATGCCATAGGCTTGTGCTAACAACATTAGCTTGTTGAATTTGTGGAGAAAATGTGTCCAAAAAAGACAAGTGCTTTGTCTGTGAATGCTGTGAGTTATAGTGAAGCTGATTTGTGTAATTGTGTTTGAAACTGTCCCTACTAAACCATTTTAATGTGTGTTTAATGTGTGTTTTTAATAAACCTAACTATATAGGACTTCAAAGAAACGCTACTGCTGACTAGTGTTTTGGAAGTGTAACTGCAGAGTGACACAGACGCACCACTGCGCAAGTATAAATGCTCACAACGGCAAGTGGAGGCAGTGCGGCACGCCTCACGTTTTGCATCCTGCAAAATGCTTTCAGTCTGATCAGCTTTAAGCTGCATTATGGGAAATGTGGGATGCTTTGTTTTTTTATGTACATACCAGTGAGTAAAAGTCAGGATATCTCAGCTTTCATTCTTCCTCTTTTTTTGTGAGTCCCCCAACTAAATCCACCAAGTAAACTTAACTCAAGCTATACTAGTATCACTGCACCTCCACTTCAGATAGAGGGTTTTTAGGTTTCCTAAATGCTTTTGTTGGTCTGTCAGCTTTTAAATGCTTTTTTTGTCACCCAAAAATTTAGCAACAGAGTTTTCAGATTCTGGCCAGTACAACTTTCTTTAGAAATTACTGCTAAAAATGTCGTTTAACAATTATTTGCTCCAAAGTTCAGCCTAGTGTGAGAATCACTGTGGTTTCAGTGTCACGACTGGGATTGAGTATTGTGTAAAATTACCAAATATAATGCCAACAGTACCTACTACAGTTTTGGGACTTAAACTTAACAGTTTAGTTAGCTTAGTTTGTTGACTTTTAATATGTTTATGTACATAAACATATTAAAAGTTTTATTTAGTTAAGTAAATAGTAAGTGCCTCAATTAAATTCAAGTTCAATTCATCGATAAGTTTCCACAGCACTGATCTTGGTGACTTCTTTGTTACCTTGAGCATCTTCTTGTTGGTTGAGTTCTTGCCACACTCGCGGCGGAGGTGTTCGCTCATGCTCTGGAGCTCCCTGCCGAAATGGATCATTCTCTCGATGGCTGCCTGGCTCCCGCCGCAAAGCTGCCTCTTGGACTGGGCTGACTCCACCTCTGCAGAGCCACAGCCAGGTCGACATGCAAAATGGAGTTTATAATAAAGTGACAGTACATACACACACAGGCATTTAGCTGGAGTGCTTATCCAGCAACTTGCAGTGACAGCAAGGGTAGAAATAAACCTCTAATCCTTGATTACCACAAGGTGTTCAAAAAAGGACATTTCATAGAGACAGAATGATGCTGCCTTCTTCTTACAGAGAAAAGGGAGGACAGAAAACCTTTGAGCTGCTCACGAGTAGTTCATCCCTCACACAGCCTCATCAACCAGGGCACAAATGTACGAAGAGGCAACCAGGGGTGCACTGCTGTGCTGATAAATGCTCAAATGAAGCCACTAATACCTCCGTACACACACTGTACTCACCCATGTCTGCGTCACAGTCGTCAGGCTCGGTGGCGTGTTTGGAGCTGCCGTTAAGGAAACCATTGGAGGACGATTCTGTCACTCCGTTGGTGAAGTGGTCGACCTCCATATCCACATCGCTACTGAGGCAGGACATGAGGAGAAGGACAGAGAAACACTCAGTACGTGTGAAAGCTCACAGGAAGTTCAGGAATTCCTCCTCAATGAATGTTGCACGTTGATTTCATAAATGATCTCGTGTGAAACACTTTCTAGCAAGGATGTTGGAGGTCAGCACCTCTTTGTAACAATTCCCTGAGAGCTAGAGCTCTAATTTTCTGCCTGAGCCCCACTAGGCCTGACAAGACCTGCCAGGTTCAGGCCTGGCTGGGCTGTAATTTCTCAACATTCTCGCCAATTTGAGGGACTTTTGTTTTGTTTTTTGCTTCGTTTTGTTTGTTAATGAAACTGGCAGTGCTTTTGTGTAAATGCCAAGAGTTTCAGCGGACTGAATCAAGGGGGAAAGTGAGAGAAGAGGGGGGACTACGACAGAGAGGGAGAGTGATCAAACAACAGAGAGGGGCTGCAAAGCAACTTGGTTGACAGTGTTTGCTTCTGCCTTCCAAGCAGTGGGAGAGATGTGTGTAAAGGTGCTGACACACCAAGCCGACATCAAAGAACTAGCGGTGACGAAAGCCAACTGTTCCGTTGTCTACGTCGCCTCATGTCGTCCTGTGTCAGTTGCATTTGAACACACTACACGGACTACATCAGACGGCCAAGTAGCACGTACGTTCTGCGGCCGCATGAGAGGAAATAACGCAAAAAAGGGAAACTGGAAGTCTGAGGAATGCATGAGATAAACAAAGTAGCGGAGTCCTGTCAGTCGAGGGGTTTCCTATCTGTGCAGCCGAGCACCGCAGCCCCTCCACAGACCAGAGTCCTGCACTGGGTCGGGTACCTGCAAAAACAGCTGATTTGCGGATGTTTTTTAAAAATACATTTTTTCCTGGGTTCGGATCTGGGCGGAAAAAATAACATGCGGGTCAGATCACGGGTTTTAGATAAACACATCAGTCATTAGTTCGGTAAACTACAGATAACTATCTTGGTCATTATTTACTCTCTGAGGATCGCCTCCACTATTTCGCAATGGTCATTGGTTCAGCTGTTTACACGCGTTTTACCATCTAATAACACAATTTGTGATTGGACGACAGAATCAACATGGCTGCCACCGTCTAACAAGCGCTGCTTCCAAAATAGTAAATAATTATTTAGGTATTTGAGAAATAAGTGGATAAAACGTACAACTATCACTTTATAATGTTTCTGAAGTGTTTCCCTGATGGATTACTTCTCTCCTTGATGGATTCTAAAAACACGCGACGGCTCGTAACTGCTGAACGTCGCTCTGGACAGAAAGTAAGTCTATTATTACACATGTAAAGTTCCTTTACATAGATTAAAAGTTTAAAAGCATTAAACGTAACAAATGAGTGCTTTTACACTCGTATGGTAAAAGAACACAGAGAGTTGATGATGGAGCTGAAGTCAGGTTTTTATTGTGAGAGCTGCTTCATTCAGGTCGTTGTTTACTTACTGGCACCTTAACTGTGGCGATATGGTATTCAATATTCAGCCAATATGACCCAAAATGATTACTTTAAATCCGGGTTACGGGTCGGGCTGCGGGTCGTGTTTCAACGGGTCGGACCGGGTTGCAGTACTAATTGGCCTGATGCGCGGGTTTGCGGTTCAGGTGCGGGTTTGTATGTCGCCGGGTCGGGGCGGATCTTGAAAACTGGACCCATGCAGGACTCTGCCACAGACTATTACATCCAGACGGTCCCGATGTTTCCTCCTCAGGCTCCACTTCACTCAGCTTCACTCAGCTGCCCGACAAACCCGCTGCTTCATCCCACTTTAACCTGAATAACAAACCGGGGCTCTGTGCTCCGGGTGGATCCAAACGGAGAGTCGGGGCTAGCTCAGAGACTAGTGGAGGCTAACTGGCTGTGCTTCCCTCCAGCTAGCTCCAGTTTGTTATTCAGGTTAAAGTGGGAAGAAGCAGCGGGTCTGTCTGGCAGCTGAGTGAAGTGGAGCCTGAGGAGGAAGCACCTGTTAGCCCTGGTTTCACTACAGGCAGATTCACTCGCTACAGGGGCGAGGAAATAAAAACCTGAACAGCCAATCAGAGTGATCTCTCTCACCGACAAGCTCCGCCGCTAATTCAACATGCTCAATCTGCCGAAAAGCTGACGATGCGGGACACACCACAAAAACTAGGCCGACAGGCGCTCACCGGCGGCCTGACTTTGGTCAACGACCTACCGTCGGCTTGGGGTGTCAGGGCCTTAACATGCAGCCAAGAGCGGTGATCATCATTTCTGCGGCACATCGCTATGGACCGCTGTGTGCACTAGAAGCACTGTGGGGCCGCAGCCCACTCTGCGAAACCTGTCGTTCACATAACAACAGACTATTGAAATAAGGAAGAGAAGAAGAAGTGGTGCGAGGATATACATAGGCTTCTAGCTTATGTATGTTTTTAAATTAGAAAAAATACATTGTGATATTAAAATCTATGTTTTCTACGTAGAAATTCTCGATTTTGATTGGGCTCGGGCTCAAAACTGCTGCTGTAGTTCGGGCATGAGTCGGGCTTGGACAGAAACTGCGCAGGTTAACGTGGAGTTGGGCCTGATGTTTTGGTCCCATTGTGGATTGTTATTTAATAAGAATGTTGTCTTTATAAAACTTTTGTGGCATGTAGTAGGGCATGCGGGCTTTGCCTTTCCTTTAAACCACTGGAGGTTAGCAAAAACAAACTTTTGAGCTGCTGTTAAGTCACTCTCTATGCTTACAGTTGAGCAAGGCCAGTCGTGTTGTTAAATACAGCAGTATTTCTGTATTGGCTTAGAAAGCAGTAAATCTTAATCAGACTCTCTGCAGATTTCTTCCAGTAATGTGGCTTTAAGCTATTCAAATTAATGTGGATTTCAGTTTCAGTGAGGGGATGGTACCAATCACAGGCAGTTTCGAAGCATACATTCAGCTTTCTATGCAAATTAAACGGCATGCTGTGTGTGTCAGTGTTTTCCTCAGTACCTGGTTATGGGTTGTTGGCTGCGGCTCCCGTTGAGGCTAACGTCAGACGCTGGGAGTGTGGAGCCAGAGCCTGGGGGGCAGGGCTTGTGACTGTGAGGGGAGGAGCTGTGGCTCTTATTAGACGTCACACCATTACAGCAGTTACTGTCAAACCCTGAAAACAACAGAGTGAAAGATGGACATGTTTTTAACTATTAATGAGTGACATCTTTAGTATAAAGAAGGCTCTGCTGATGCTGATGAGTCCCCTTCAACTAGACGTCATTAAAGTGTTTCTGTTTAAAGTGCAGCCACAATCTGATCACCATAAACTGTATTTCTGTCACAACTTGCAATCACAGAGTGTTCTGTGTCACAAACATTAACTTTTCAGGGCTACTTAAAGATAATAACTATTCAGTGAACACCTGCACAGCTGCTGATCCAGATACTATTCAGTCAATAAAAAGAAAGATGCCAAATCTGTAGGTCTAAGCACATTTTATAGAGCAGATACTAGGCTGTAAAAAGATAATTGCTGTCACAGTAAAATGCAAAACGATTTATATATCTTAACGATCAGAGCCTATAATTCCCAACGGGCACAGACTCACCGACAGACATTGATTAATTGAAATAAGCGTCTTTCATATAACCCCCGGAAGTGATCTCAAGAGCTAACCCCACCACAGGTATTGTCTGTGCCAGGTACGACCCACAGCTGCCCCAGAATCTATCCCCCTGTTGTGGCACTGTGGATCAAACAGACCTCACTACAGCCTTTCTCCGTCAAACCCACCACCCACTTATCATAGCAAAACCATAAATCTTAAAATCATAAAGAAAAATTACAAGATGAAATAAATCATTAAAAAGGCATAAAATTATGGAATTGTAAAACTGTAAATTATAAGATCAAGTAAGATACAACATTTTGAAAGAGTGGCAGCAGCGTGAAGCATAAAAAGAAAGATGTGAATACACTGAGCACAGCTGGAGCGTACCTGGGAGGTAGGGCTGGGAGCTGCTGGCTTTGTGGCTGGGGCTGCTGAAGGGCCGGGGGGAGCCGGGGTAACTGTCCTGAGACTTTGGGCTGCGACCTCCCAGACACCTCACCTCACTGTCCGTCCCGTTCACCATCTCTATGAACTGTCTCACCCTGGGGATGCACGTGAGGGAGGGAGGGCAGGATAAAGAAATGGAAGGGAAGATCATGAGAGGAAGAAGACAGTAAGAAAACAGAGGCCGAGAAAGAGAGAAAAGACAAGAGGATTGAACAGGAGAGGAGAAAGAAAAAGTGAGCAAATAAAATCCCTTTTCCATAAGAATAATTTCTCATTATCATCACTGCTAAATCTATCAGTTTCAGTAAGTCCCACAGAAAGTAGACTGTTAGATTTTTGCACCATATGCAGCAGGATTTCCTTGAAACATGGTCTTTATTTTAGTATTTTTAATTACTAAGAGGCAAATCTTCAACCTTGTGATTTAGAGTGCTTTCACACCTGCCCCGTTTGGTTCGGTTCAATTGAAATCAATTTCATTTGCCACTAAGTGCGGTTTGTTTGGGCAGGTGTGAACACAGCAATCACACTCGGGTGCACCAAAACAACCGGATACAAACACACTCTGGTGTGGTTTGTTTGTGGTGAGAACATGTTCCGACCTCGATCTGAACCAACTGCAGTCACACACATTGTTTGGGTTAAACATGAGCGTGTTACAGTCCTGGAGGATTATTAATGTGCACCTCCTCCTGTACTGCCTTAATATGCACATTCAGCACATCCAATGCATCAAAACATTGTTTTCTTGTTGGAGCTGCGCCTCGTTTTCAAACTGTATGGTTTGACTAAAATGAACAATGACAACAATATAGTCCACGATGAGCAGCGCTAAAATCAACCTGCGTAGTTGTCCCTCCATTGTGACATTAGAAAGTGTCGTATTTGTCTCGCAAGTGTACTCTTCTTCGTCGTTTTGTTTACTTCCTGGATTTTACCCACATGGAAATTCTGACCAATGAAGAGCAGCTTTCTCACACAACACATTTTATCTGGTCCGCTTGTAAATGCTGCCGTGAGAACACGAACCAACTCTAGGCAACTATGTATCTTTGTAACAAAATGAGTCTCTGATTCAGACCAAAGTAAGACAACTCTAGGTCTGAAAGCACCCCAAAATCAATCAATGGAACGTAAAAAAAACCAAAAAAAAACAACAACAAAACCATTCAAACTCAGCCTTGGTTAGTTACTTGAGCATGAAGAGAAGGTCTGGGTTCCTCTCCAGGAGGTTGGGGTAGAGCTGCTGGGTGGTCTCGATGGCCTCGCCCATTCTGCCTGACAACACCAGCTTCTGGATCTCTGCAAACCAAATGTGAGCATATTTACAAAAGATAATACTTACAGAGACTGTGCAAGAGGAATAAAGGAAGCTATGTCAAATTTTATACTAACTGTATATCATATGTAGTAAACACTCATTTTTACAGTACAGTACACATTCACTGCTGTTTTAACTAACAGGATGCAATGATGCAATTTGTGCTTCATGCAAAGGAAATCAAACCGCATCTTAAGAATCTATCTGTCAATCAGATGTCACAGAGGGAGGGATAGACTTTATTTTTACTTAAATATTCTAAGCAGTAGATCCCCTTTTATGCTGTGACCACTTTTATTTTAGCAAACAGCAGACTTCCATATTGATATCAGTATCAGATTTAAAATACTGAGAACATTTCTGGGTCCCATTTTTACCTCATACGAGGATTATTTAGAAAAAGATCCACACAGAAAGACTCACTCTGTCGGTTTTTGATGGAGGCCAGCTCCTCGTGCACGGCCTGGTCTGTGGATTTGGCAAAGGCTTCAGCTGTGGCACAATAGCTGTGGTGCACCAGGTAGGAAGCCACCATCCTGACGAGACAAGAGAAAACGAAACACACTCAGTGATCAGACGCAACAGCCGGAGAAATTACACAGACCATTACACTGAACAGGTAAGAGCTTCTCTGCATTGGGTCAGGACAGTTTATTCAGATTATCTGAACTGTTTTATCTCGAGATATGACCAAAAGTAAGCACACTTAAAATGTCAATAACAATCCACTCATTGTACAGGCAAAATGTGCACACAACTTGAACCAGGAAGTTGGTTTGTAAACTGTTTTACAATGGAGAGTTTGGGTAATAACTGTAATGTTTGCCTTTGGTTTCATGTTCGTGGCTAAACTGCTGGCTTGTTTCCAAACTCTTTGATTGTCTGACTGCTGTTTAGTGTTCCCAAAATCTAAGAAATTAACTTTGGAACAATAATATTGTACTCAAAAGTACAAATGACGACCAAAACGACAAATAATAATAAACTGGAATTATTCTTAAAGCATGCATGTGCGCTAACTGACTGTTTAATGTGTATGCAGGTGTGTTTGACTTCTGTGCAGGCAGATGAGAGGGAATGGGTACTAAGATGACCCACAATTCAACAGTGTTTTTCAAGGATGAATTCTTCTTCTTGACTGCTTTTTATCTCCACAACTCTCATGACACTGCCAGCGGTGTTGGCAGGGAGATTTGTGACCAGAGGCCTCCGCTCCTCCCGGCTCGTCATCATGTTGCTGCTGCCCTACAAAGACAATAACACTTCCCATCCACCAATCTGATGCGAGCGTAGAAACTTCCTGTTTTCAATCCCACACAGTGAGGCGACTTTCCTGGATAAAAGGCAACGGTTCCCTCCACTCCACCCCACCCTCAACCCCAATCCCCATCAAATGGAGATTAAATCCATTCAGGACAAGTAATCATAGCAACAGAGAGCTAATCCCATCAGGGCATGGCATGAAGAGAAACCGAGTCCCACAGCTTTTACTTCTGGATCACGGCTCCTGCTCTCTGATGGGGAAGTGGTCCATCTGGGCCTCGATCCTCGTCATGTCAGCAGTAATTTCCTGTCACCTACAGTCCAATATTTCCTTTAGCTCATTATCAGATGATTTTTGAGAGTATTTAAAGTGACGACACTGGTGATAACGACTGCATCAATTGCAAAGATATTTGTTGATGACACTCAGTTATGTGAGAGCACCATATTAAGTTACTGCCAATGCAAACCGAACATTTCCTATTGCTACAGCCTCACATCAAAAGTATCTCATTGGCATCAACATGACAATGATCATTTTCTTCATTTGTTGATGATCTTTGTGATGTAACCAACTCCTTTCCCTCATTAACATTATTAGGATTCCCATTAGCGTTGGGTTTGAATCCGACATATTGCCAAAGAGGCACTTTTGCTTTTTTCGTTTCTGCATCTTTTTGTTGGGTTGAGCTATATGACAACTATGATATATGATATATTTTCAAGCAAGATATTGATTTAGACAATGCCATTTATATTGCTATAGGCCTAAGTTGCGTTAAATGACGTCGTTTTTCCAAAAAGCAGTGCCAGTGAGCATCTCTCCTCTCTCATACCCTCCGCACAGCTCCGCCCCACTCACTCACTCACAAGTTCTCCAGCAACACTCAGAGAGACACAGAGCTGCTCCTCTGTATGTATGAATGTTGTGCTACTCTAAATCAGTCTGTGAGATGAATGAAATGACCGCAGTAGCACACGCGCAGTACGGCATTGTGCTGCATGTGTGGGAGACAGAGCTGCTTAATTGTGTCAGGTGTGCATTTGTTAGCTAGTTTGTGTGTGAGGTGGATCATAGCACAACGCTGTCTTTTTATTAGTTGTAGTTTATTCTAAGACATTGAGGCAGTGCCTGGATGTAGGCGACAGGTGTATTTAAAAAATGTAGTGACAACACAGACGTTTCATATAAGATGTATTCTCCTGCTGATGTCAACACAGATTTGTTGTTCACAATGTAGCATTATTAGAGAAACAACAGGGAGTGTCCTCTGAAGCGTCAGTACTAAGTTTACTGCTTCCTTTCCCAATGGTGTCCCAGGGAAGAACTCTGTTCCTCCCAAACACGTTTTCTATTGCCCACAGGATGACAGGACACCATCAGTGGTGAGTTTCCTGCATCCTTACATCATGACAGTGTCTAAGGGAAGATCTCTGTTGGTTGTGATTTCAACTGTCCCTAAGTCGACTAGACGCCATTGGTCTTACGCCCTACTTTCCAGTCTGCGTAAACCAATGCGACACAACGGAAAAACATAAGTCACTACCATTGGTGAATATTATCTTATTTGTCAACAGGCCAATGTCAGTCAACAAGGCGAATATCTGTGGATTCACATGTGCGTTCAACAAATCAGTGCATCCCTAAAACTACATGCTAATCCTCAAATAGAAAAGAATGGCACCTGTAACCATGACAACTGTACATATCAAGGAAAGCGAAAAGCCTTACAATGCTTAGAAAACTTAAGTGTAAAAAAAGAAGAAAAAAAAAAACTATCAATTGATTCAAATTGAAATTTTTGTTGAAAAGGCTAATACTGAAACAACACCAGTTGCCAAAATTGCTTCCTCCACGCCCCGTTATTCCACAGTGACCTTACTTCTGGATCATGGACTGCCACTCGCCCTCGCGCTCTCCGATAGGGAAGCGGTCGATCTGAGCCTGGATCTTTGTCCTCCACTCTCGCATGTAGTCCTCAATGTCGAACACAAAGGGATGCTGGCCGAAGTTTGCGTCCACCACCTCCCCAGGAGTCTGAAGGCCCACGGTCGGGTACAAGTTTGGCTGCAGCAGAGAGATTAAAGAGTAGAGAATTAGGATGATAGAGGAAAGGGAGTTGGGAATGTTATCTGGACCACAAATCAAAACAGGAAACGGTAAAAGGGAAAACAGGAAAACAGAAACTATTAGGAAATAAGCTTTTGTCTACAGTTAGACCTTAAAGCTTGTTTTCACAAGCTGGCAAAGATTCTACAATTAAACTGAGTGGCAGGCTGAAAGTCTGTCTTTTCACAGGAGAGCCAGGGTTCAAACTCCTGAGACATTACAGGGGCAGTGAGTCAGATCCCTTTGCCCATTATACATATCTCAGGATGATCGATACACTGATTTGTTCTTAAGTGATGCAGTGATTATATTGCCAGATGCTGAATTTTCTGGCCTTCATCGTTTGAGTACTCAACCTCCAAATGTACTGTTTTATGGAAGTCGCTACAGCCTCCAGATAAATGTCTCCATCATGGATCAATACTGCATCAGTAGGACCTCCAGTTTAGTTTAAAGGCCAATTTTCAACCAGCTTTCTATCATCACAATATGGGTAGTGCATTAAACTGAACTTTAGTAAACTTCCCTCCACCTTACTGGTGTCCTGATCTCCTTGCTCACCTCAACATGCCATATGGCTCGCTGGCTCTAGGGCTGTTGCAAGAACTACAGGTTGTACTTCAGCATTCGGACACAAAGAGAATAGAAGAAAAACGCAGTATGCCATGAATACCAGGATGTTGTACTACATTTAGTCTGATTTTGCAGTATGCAAACCAGCATGCTTTTCTGACTGTTCTGACCCACAATCCTCTGCACAGTGGACGATACGTCACATTTACTGAGCTGCAAACAGATGACAGCTAGACAGCCGTTTGACAGCTGATTGACAGCTGTCTGAAGTCGCAATGACGCAATGTACGTACATTGAAGTAACTGATGACCAGTGGAACAGTAATAATAGAAATATTAATTGTTTAGTGAACTAAATAATCAAAATATACAAACAACAAAAGGACATAAGTATAAAAATAACAATGACAGAGAACTGCAGATGTAATTTCACTGTCGCAAATATATCAGAATCTACAACCTGTGCAGTTATAACTTTAAAGTTAAACTACACACAAGTGGCGTTTGTTTAATCTCCATGGTAACAGATGTAAAAGCAAAAGGGTCAAAGTTCAGGGCGTAATGTTATAAAGTGGTATGTCCCGATTGTGTGCATACTGCATAACAGAACATACTTTTTCTGGGCTGCCGCAGTACCTACTAAAAGTAAAGAGAAAAAGTATACGATTCGGAAAGCACCCAAGATCGTTGCGGACGGTAAACCTGCATTACGTTTCCATCAGTGGGAGTGTTTATTTGTCTGGTGTGGTGCAGTGTATTCTGTTTTCTCTGGTCACACAGCGCTAATTTCAAAATTATTCTCATCTTTCTACTGCACAGATGGCCAAGTTTTAAGAAAAGGCCATCTTTCCAGCTGTGAAATACTAGAACGACTTTAACCTCTACTATAATAACTGATATAGAGATGAGTAATCCCTCTAAGCATTTAGCGGATGAAGGGTAGCTTTAGTCACTTAATACAGAGCATACAATGGTGTTGTCTATCTTGTTAGAAACAGTGCTCATACAGGAGGAAATAGTGCATTTGTTGAGGACGATTTTCACCTGTGAAATAAAACACATTTGACGATCTAGAGCGCTAAGCATTTTTGACACCAGGACAGCGTATGTAAACAAAACAATCAGAGTAAATATCTATTTATTTTTCACTTTAGTATTTAGTCTAACATCATGTTGAACTAACCAGTCGGTCAAGTCTGTATTATTTTCAGTGAGCACAGAAGGTGTTCACTTATTGTTTGTCAATTAAATAAATATGCCAATGCGAAAAATAAATAAATATGCCAGTTTTTCCTGTGACTCAACTTACAAATGCCATTTGCTAAGACAGCTCTGATGGACTTGTTAAGCAGGGAAAAAGCAGTAAATGTATCACAGCAGATCTATGTAAAACAATATGAAAAGTCATTGAGATGTGGGCAGCGATTCAAAGGTCTTGAACCAGGCTAGGCGTATGTAGGATTGAGTCAAAATAAACCACTGTGTGTGTGTGTTCATGGTAATGAAGGATTATGTCACCCACTGCAACAGTGTGGCTCATTGATGTTCTTAATAGTTTTTAGGCAACAATGGAGCTCTATGGCCCAGAGGAAGAAGGTAAGTACTGTTTTTAGGACTATAGGAACCGTCTGACAAAATCTAAAAAAAAAACTCAGCTAAGCGGCAGCCAGGCTTTTGGTAATAACACCACAACAGAACAAAGAGCTGGCACCACCAACTCCAAAACCTTCAAATCTGGGCAGTCGGACAACGAAGGGACTCTCTGCACCCAAACATCACCATGAACCCAAACTGATTTCTAGATGCTTTTCTGAAAATATTTAGCTCATTATATATTATTTTATCATTTCCTTTCACTTTACTGATAGGAATAGTACAAATATGTTCCGACACACCCAACAGGAAAACAGGGAGGTGACCTGTTTGAGGCTTTTCTGTGCTACAGTGCAAGTTATTGACATGTTGCATGTCAAGGCCAAAGGGTTAATAAGTACATGTCTATGTCTTGTTCCTGGGAACAGCTGTTCTGCTTTTGTTTAAGTCCATGATGACATCTGTGATGATGATGCACGAGGAGATAAAATATGAGGTGAGGAGGTTTGTAGGGGTTCATTGTTCTACCATCCTACCAATCTAATCATGGACTTGATTTGATCAGAGGAGATGGTGACTGACAATGGACGTTCACCACAGTGACTGTGTGTGAGAGAGATTGTTGTTGGATTGGTACAAGTGTTCTGAAAGTATTACTAAAAGTGTCAGTATGTAGATATAAAAAGTTCATTGTATGACATATTAGGAAAAGACTAAAGTTGGGAATCGTCTTTAAAAAAAGTAGGGCTAGTCTTTTTATGATAAAGGAACTGGTTTAAATTAGAGTTAGGAATAGTTTAATGGTTAGGGAACAAATATAGTTGATAAAAGTCCACATAAGAACAGTGGTACAAAAGGAGTGTGTGTGTGTGTGTGTGTGTGTGTGTGTGTGTGTGTGTGTGTGTGTGTGTGTGCGTGTGTCTCTCTCTCTTAGAGTTGCCTTTGTCGTGGTCCAATAACCACAAAGGTCAGCTGTGCCGAGGTGACGCACTTCACTGCACAACTCTGGAGGAACATGAATGTCTGGCTCAGGGCCAGGCCTGTTTTGCTGCTCAATGGATTATTGTTGTGGCTAAGATTCTTATTTTCTTCTCCCTCGAAAAACAGCCGGATCCATTTTCATTCGCTACCAAGCAAGAAGGGAGGAAAAAAAACAAGTGTCTCCCTCACATCTCAATGCATTTAATACACGCATGAATCTCATTGGAATTAATGTCCTTTCAGTGTGGGAGTCGTTCACATACTGAAGCATGGGAGCTGAGACTCGCCTGACGATGAGCCACAACAGCACAAAGCAACACAAGTGATGTTCTGTTTGGACACAAACAGTATTTCAAAGTTTTCTTTGAGAAATATTTAAACTTCTAATAATTTATTCTTTGTCCACTTGAGGGCAGCAGAAACAAGCTGTAAACACGACACTGACATATTATCGCCCTATAATACAATCAGGCAAACATGTTAGCAAGGAGTTGCCTGGTTACACATCCAGCAGACACAGACTAACATACGCATTAGGAGCCATGTGTCTGGCAACTCCATGAAGTCCAGTATTAGCCCCTTTTAGACTGCCTGTTCAAGGTGGGAATATTGTGCCGTTAAGCTGCCTTAATGTGCTTTATGATAAAGGTACAATAACGGAATAGGGGGATGGAGTTGTCTTGCCTTTAAGCCACCACGGGAGGCAGTACCAGCATCGAAACGGTGTCTGTTGAAAGGGGACAGCTGGCTGGACGAGATCATGGGCAGGATGGGTATGATGTATGTTGGTACAATAATCACTAGGGAGAAATCTGGACCCTGTAGCTGGACCAGTTGGGAACCACTTTTCTAGACCTTCAAAACTTCCCAGCTTATCAGAATTACATGTTTTATTGATGTAATAAATTTATAACTTGGTGGTTAAAAATGAATCTATAGCACTCCAGGAACTGTATATAAAAGAATATACTGTGTCTGGTCTATGACAGTACCAACTTCAAAATAACCATCTCGTTCACAGTAATACCAGTATAATTTTTGATATGATACAAACAATTCATATTGCGACACTCATGATATTTCGACTTACTGTTACCCACGGCAACAACAGGCATGGCTGAAAGCGAAATTATTACTGACTCCGTGGTGGTTCCAGAAAGAGGAGCAACTTCAGTAGTGTGGAATAAACTGTGGCGTCCTGAATGTTTTATGAACAGCCCCGGACTTCTCAGACTCTTTTAGTGTCTTACTGCTCAGAGGGAACTCATTCAGCGGCTCCTCTGGCAGCAGCACAGCATCTCTCCCTCTCCTCTCTCGCTGTGCGCACACGGGAGTCGGTGTCGTCAAGTGATTTTGTCATAAACCTTTGGTGATGTAAACCTATGTGACGCTCATGGCTCAACAAAAAACTACTACTACTATATACTAACTATACACACTATATACTAACTACTATATATGTGACTGTGTGATAGTTGTAGTATCATAACAGCCTGTCACAGGTTACAGCGTGATGATTAGAGGAGAAATGGCAGAGCATAAAGGTCCAGGTGGGGAAAAAAAACAACTCCATCATTTAGGATTTTACTTAAAGAAGGAAATTGCCTGTTCATTTATATATATATATATAGATATATATATATATATATATATATATATATATATATATATATATATATATATATAGATCCCAGGGGACATTTTTTAATTTGGGGGCTGTTTAAATGCGCAATTTGTGGTAGATTTTATTTTGTTGAACTATTAATATTGTATACAGAATCTGAATCTCACTCTGAGTTACTGTTGTTGTTCACAAACTAAAGAAATGAGAGATCATTTTCATTTAGTTTTTACTAAATATTTGAAGGCAAACTATTTTCTTAAATTAATAAGAAATATATTTCTTGCTTACTTGTCATATCGTCAAGAATATCATTATTGCTGAAATACCCTGAAATATCGTGATATTGTTTTTGGGCCATATCGCCCAGCCCTACTCCAAAACCACACGTTTAATTTCCTACGTATAAAAAGGTTTGAGCTGAATTTAGTGACACCATAATTTGGATTAAAACACCAATTTAAAAATGAAAATAAAGATAACCTCTGATAAAACCTGCCTGTTTATGACTGGAGCCAAAGACACTGACACTACAACTTCTACAGAAGCGATATAAAAAAAACGCTTCAAGACACAGACTGTGCAACTATCTCTATTCCTGAAGTTCTTCATGAACAGTGTTTGACCAAACTTCACGTCACTGCAAGCTGAACTTTACTACAATAATACTTCACAATGTCAGAATGTGAAATGTGTCCAGGCCTTTTTCTCCCCCCTCTTTTCCAGAGTCCGATACATTTTACACAGCATAAATATTTCAACTTCAATAGACAATCTGCAGGAAATCAAACATTTCATTTCTATTAATAGCCTCATGTCCTACAGTCCTGATTAATGATGGAAACTAGAAGGATGAATTTACAACACAGGAGTGAACAAAATGTGGGTACTTACTGGTAGGTCTGTGAAGGCAATACCTGCAGATGAAGAGAGACAATGTCAGTGTGAAGGAGAGGATGTCTTTCTATTTCTACACACACGCGCACACACACACACACACTCACACTCACACACACACATCAGGAGGCCACAGATAGTGTGTTAACACGTGCTGAGGTAATCTGGTTACTATCATCTTTCTGCAGTAACCTGGTGTCTTAAATGTCATGTAAACGACAGAGACATTATTTAACAGGAGAGCCCTGATGTCTTAATTACACAGGCAGAGTGTTGCAGTAACAGCAGGTAGAATGTTAAAGATAGACGTTGTACAGAGAACAAAAGAAAAGATGGCGAGACTATGCAGTGTGCCTTCGTATTCAAAGTAATCTAATGTCAGACTAAAACTGACAAGTTAATGGGTAACTTTGGTATTTTAACCTGGACTCTATTTTCCTATGTTTTTGTGTCTAAGTGACAAATAGGAACAAAAATGTTTGAAACTGGTCCAATGTTGAGTGAGTCTGCTGCAGACAGTAGTGGCAGGTATGCACATTAATGTACGTCCACTAAAAGTGCTTGTTTTTGCAGCTGATGGGCTCCGATTGTTACTTCAAGTGTCTGACAAAATTATGGGAAGAACCCCTACAGAGATGGACCTATTTTTCTAAAAAACAGTATATAGACTCACAAAGTAATCCCTCTCAATCATCACCCATGACTCACTCTCAGTGTGTGTACCTGTGTATTTATCTGCAGAGACTCTGCACTCTGTCTGGAATTTCTTCTCATTTTCTGTGTTCTGGACATTTATGGGTGTGCACCCCCACAGTGCTCAGGTGAGGTTGGGGCTTTATACCAATAAAATAAAATGTCGTGTCCAGGTGCCAGACTGTAAATGGCAGGCATCCAAGAGACACAACACCAAAAAAAAAAAAAAAAAAGGAAGAAGTAAATATAGCGAGGCAAAACGCAAAAACGAGTGAATCTGGGGTTGACTTTTACTTAAAGTTTAGCTGGCGAGCACGTTTACAAGCAACTGACAGTCCTGCACAGTATACCTTTAAAGAGCCTTTTGTTTAACTAGAAACCGACCCAAAATTGCAATGACCAAACACACCAGATTCCATTTAAATAAACAGTTATTTCATCATGATAGAGCCAGCATATTCTTTCACATCTAACTGGCTGAATTGAGGGTTAACGTAATCCAAATCTGAGTTGGTGATTGTTGGAACAGCAGAGGACAACTCAAGATGGCTTCTGTGCGTATTATTTTCTTTCCATAGACTTTGAATGAAGTGTGTTTTACAACGATAAAATTACTGTTTATCTAAATGGAGTCTGGTTGGTTTCATGGTAGCTATTTAGGGGTCAATTCTGGTTAAATGAGAAGGATCCACTTTTTAATAAAGCAGATGACCTCTGTGGGGATCTTTTCCATAATGCTGTCAGACAGAGTAACAACCTGAGCCTGTCAGTGACAAAAACGAGCACTTTCAGCGGACGAATTGACAGCACTCAATTTCATGCGCTCTCGCTCAATACTAGACCATTCCAAAAACATGCCAAAAAAGTGTCCAGGTTGAAAGATACCAAAGTTACATTTTGAGTCAAAATACATCTGTTTCAGCAGGCTATTTTGAAATACACTTGAACAGTAAGTAAAAACCTGGGACATTCTCACTGAACTTCAGTTTGCGGTCAGCATTGTAGGCAGTGAGGAGGAGATGTGATGAGCGGCCAGCTCCATGTAAATATGGGTTAACTAGTAGCCAGGTGACTTCAGTGCACATACACAATTCTCTGATTTCCTGTTCTGACTGTATTTCTCCCAATAACCTGATTTCTTGTTAATGAGGGTACCTGAATCCCTTTTTCGTCTGGAAGTTATGCTCTGCTGCCTTAAGTGGGGCACCTTTTGAGGCAGCCTGAAAAGCACAACATATTTAAACTCCAATGGAAATCACACTTAGTCGTCCCTTTTTGGACTCAAAAATAATGTCAACATGTTTAAAATGTATTGTAAATTATTTTATTATTAAGAAGGAAGACAACAAAAACATATTTGGATATATGCTGCAGGGAAGTGTAAGCGCCTGTGTTTAACTGACAGCCGAGTGTCGGCTGGGAGTGAAAGAAAAATTTAAGAAAACTTGCACTGTATCTCAGAGCCACAGGCAAACAGTGTTGTTAGCAGTGATGTTAAAGAATAAAGGACCACAGCAGCATCTAAGAAAACCAAAGTGACATTTGCAGATAGGTCTACTTTCTGTTTAATGTGCTGCAGCTAATTAGCTAACTAGCCTGTGAGCTGACGTTAGCAGTACACTTCTCCCCAGTGAATGTTTGTTTGGTGGGTCGTCCAACAAGGTGCAGGACGAGACACCTGTTCATGTTTGTTATTCTTGTTAGATAAGAAAGACACTTTAGCGGGGAAGCTGATGTGGGTTGTTGTTCAAAGTCTTGTGCATCTGCTCTGCCTGTGATACAACACTGATGTTTCTGTTTTATGCAAATGTAATTAACTGTATGGAAGCAATTTCCTAATCTCAGTGTGTGCAGTACTAATGGTCTTCTGACAAATGAATGCAAAAATAGCTATCATGAAAGTAGATACACATGCTGTAGCAGGTAAATTAAATTAACCTCCAGTTTAAAAAAGTTATTTATATTCCATTACTTGTAGCAATAATCTCCAAATAACCTCCCCTTTTTAAGATTTTTTTCAAGTTCTACTGTCATCTGATGCACATGTCACACATTCAGGTACACAGAGGTTTTCAGTACCAAGTAGTAGATACCAATACAGTTTTATTGTTTACTGACAATACTTCCCACAGGTTAAAGCACTGGTTCCCAATCTGGGGGTCCCGACCCTCACCAAGGGCGCATTCACACCAGGATACTCCAGGGGTCTTGGTACGATTGGGCGGGGAATGCCGAAAAATTTCACACCTTCATTTGGTTTGGTTCACTTTCACACTGCACTTTTTAAAGCGGACCAAACTGCCTGGACAAAATCATGCAGTTACAACAGCTGCTCGTTAGGGGGCGGTATGGCCCGAAACGAGCACTGACCAGGAAGAAAAAAAGCACAAGGAAGAAGAAAACCCAGCTCATCGATTGGCCAGGACCGAAAACGGAAATCCATCCCCTTCATTTGGCTTGATCACCACAAAAACACCAAGCACCAAAATGCAGTGTGCTCTAGGTCACTTGCAAGTGAACCGAGACCCCCAGTTTTCAAGTGGACCAGGGTTTGCTCATTTGGTCCGCACCAGAGTTTGAATGAGCATTCACACCACTCCAAATGAACCGAACTATCCATAGAAGCAGACCAGGGTTTGTTTAAAGTGGAACAAATAGCGCCAGTGTGAATGGACCTAAGGGTCACCAAAGCTTTCTGAGGGGTTATGAGGCCTTTTTCATTTTAAGGGGTGTAAAAAAAACTTTTTTAAATATACAATAAGCCTATATCTCTGTATATCATTCACTTTGGTGATGAAAACTAAATGAAATTGTTATTTTTGAAGTTTAGATTACTATTCAAGCAGATTATTTTTCACAGCCTAATCCTGGAGTTAAAGCAACCAAAGAGCTAACAGAACAATGGCCAAGCATCGGGAGGGAAGAAAACACTGGATCAGAGAAGTCCTACCAAGTATATATGATTGCTAAAAACAAAGCGTACATATTGATTTGCGTACTGATTGGGGACCATGTTTAACAACAGTAAGCTGTATCAAGACATCCATTTACAAACTCTAAAACAACTCATTTTTGCTAAAATGTTACTATTTAAAACTGAACTGAAAGTGAAACTTGCCTAAGGACCCATACAATACAATAAAAGCATTGTTCTGTAATCGTCTTTGGTGTCTGTGCTCCTTACCTAGGCTGTGGCCGTTCTTTGTGTAGAAGCAGGTGTTGTTGATGAGGTTAACGCAGCAGCCAATCACATCGCCTGTTGTAAACGTGGGTCCGTAGGGTTGCCCGGTGCCAGACGAGCAGAAGGAGTGGCCGTCATCTCCATGGTAACCGTATGAGTGCTTGTCCCAACCTGAGGGATGTGAGGTGTAAGAATGAGAGCGCTGTGCAGGCAGGGAAAAGGTGTAAAAACACAACAGATGGTTCAGTCTGAGACTACATTGAAACTAAACCCAGGTTCAAGGTATGGGAACTGAACCCAGGACTTCAGTCTTCTCAATCACGGGGACAGCCTGCTGTTGTTTTCACCGTGACTGCAGAAGGACATGGCTCATTCAGTTTTTCCTCAACGCTGGAGATGCTCTCATAATCAGGACACGTTTTTTAATATTGTGATGTGTTTCACTCCTCGGGGAGAGGGGAGAAAGAAGCAGCCTCTGCTGCAGCGTGGATGGCCTCCAGGCTAGGTAGGACCCTTGAGTTACTGCGGAGCTGCTAAGTTAATCCTGTAACTGCCACAGTCATCACCAGAGGAGAGCAATCAACTCTGACCCGTTTGGCATCAGTTCCTCACAATTAGTGAGTTTTCATTAACATGTCTTCATCAGCTGGGACTCTGCAGTTTGCTTGGGGCCTCCTGTTATCTTTACACGAAGGGACTGGAGCTTCTGGGCGGGTCCCGCTCTTAGACTGGCGAAGGGGTATCGGTGCTCCTGTTCTGCCTGATAACCTCTGTGGAGTGCAGAGCTCACATCTACCAATGCTGTTTTAAATGGTACTATGTCATGGCAAAGAGAACAAGCAGCCACAGCAGAAATCTTTTACATACTGACAAGTGGTTGACAGCAGTTTTGAAACTGTGCCAGTGGTGTTAAATCTATGCACACTGTCTTTCATTATGTGGTAGAAGATTGTCTTTGTGATCTTTTTTGCATTCTTGAGGCGACTTAGACCACATTTATTTAATTAAAGTGCTATAATATGCCCTCATCAAAATAACTAAAACCTGACTGATTTTTGAGACCAAAACCTATATGATTTGCAGATTGAACAGGCGAGATATAACATGTTAATTAGTGAACTTGGGCAAATATTTTTACGTTCACACAGAGCAAGGCTAGTAGTTTTTTCCTGTTTCCAGTCTTTATGCTAAGCCAAGTTAGCCAGCTGCTGGCTGTAGCTTCATCTGTAAACACCCAGACACACCAAACCAACATCAAAGAATTAGTGGGGACAAAGGCCAATGGATGTGTCGCCTCACATCCCCTGTGTCTCCACCCAAAAGTTGTATTTGAAGACACTGCAAAGACTACAGCCAACAGCAGGCTAGCATGTACGTTCTGCACCTGCAAGAGAGGAAATAACTCTCCACAGAAGCAGGTGGTGGTAGTCCGCGTTCGTCATTAAAAAAGGGAAACTGGACAACCCACAGAACGGACAGCACATTAACAGCACAACCTGATGTTGAAAGAACAAATGATACGTGCCGTGCGCTATCGAACAATGACACTAACATATATGAACACTTTCTGCTAAAGGGCTCAATCAATTAGTAATTGTTATATTGGGTAATAACCTTACCTTATCTTATTTTTGGGTTGTGAACTAAACAAGACATTTGAGGACGTCATCTTGGGCTTTCGGAAACACTGATTGACATTTTTTTGTAACCATTTCGTCAAATTTTCTCTACCTTCCACACTCTCAACCACATCCCAATTTGTTGATTAGACATTTGTATCCACCATGTACTTTGAGAACAGCAGAAAAATGTGAGCTGCTTTACTCTTATCAAGCTTAAAGATATCCCTTCTATATACAAAATAGTTGGTCTGCCATCTCAGTTTTATGCATTGTGCACAATTCCCAGAGGTGCAGAAGGCTGTCAAATTTTAACTTGGGTGAATGTATCAGGAAAATTCTGTTGAATACAGCAATTGACCTGCATTGGAAATTTACACTATATATCAAAATTCATGAATCCATAGAGAGAATTTATCTACATGCATGGGGTAGGTGAGGGATCACCTTCACTGAATGGAACCACCACATTCATGTCCCTGACCTCTCCAGGCATCTCACATGTATGAAGAAATTTTTTCAGCGTCTCAGACAATAAGAAAATGTGCACATGCAATTAGATAAGTGACACATAATAACTCAATGAAATGAGTAGTCTCTCACTCACAGTCACACCTACACCCAGTATATCAAAGGCCAATCTCTGCCAGACAATAAGTTCACAGACGAGATGACACCCACACAAATACAGTTAAAAAGATCTCTGGTATAATACACCAGAGAAACAGACTGTGACACGCTAACAGACAAATTCATCTCACCACACCCAAAGGCAGAAGAATGAACACTGAAAGAAAACAGACAATGCGTCATCTTACCAGGGAGTCTGTTCATGTTTACACCCTGAGCTGAGAGGCCGATGCCCATGTACCTGTGGGACAGACGGTTGAGAGTTTATTTGGGTGTGTAAAAACAAAACACACCAATCATGCTTTTCTGATAAACTCCTTAACATCTTCTGTAATTGCCTACAGCGACACTAACAGCCTGTGAGGATGTAATACTCAGTTCACATCCAAAGAAAAACAAATGTTGAATGGATGAAAACAGGAAGAACTTTCCCAAGTAGTGTTAACAGTTAGTATGTCAACCTGCAATTTATCAACTGTTATTCATTTAGTAGGGGTGAGGGAACAACCGCTACACCATAGTTTCACAATATTTTTGTGTGGCAATATCGTATCGTCACACAGTGCCAAGTATTGATTCTTTTTAATTATATAAATTATTAATAATACAAATACAAAGTAAACTTTAGGTAGGCTAATAGAATAATACAATCAGTTGCTTTTTCAGCCCACTAGAGACATTTTGTTGCTGCAAAAAAATGGCTGAAGCGAAATCAAGATCCAAATCATCAGGTTGCTGTTTTATTAGATTATGACTATGCAATAATTGTTCCTCTGCACTTACAGATTTTTATCTTTATGAGAATCACAATGCACTTTATTGCATTTAAAGTTGTGATGTCCATGTTGAATGTCTTGTTTGTTATATGTTGTTTACTGTACCTGGATTTATGAGTAACGACATTTTGTTCACTGTATGCTGCTGTGTATAGAGACAATAAATACATTGAATTGAACCGTATGAGCACACTGAGAACTTAATCTTATTAGATAAAACACATGTTGATAAAGTTGGGTACATAATTTACAGATGAAAAAAGCTAATAAATGACAACATATTTTATCGCAATACTCAGTATATCACAACATATCTATAACCGCAACACTATTGTATCGTGATTTAAGTATCATGATATCGTATCTGGGATCGTCTGGTGAATCCCACCCTGATTATTTAACATGCCAAAGTTAGCATGTGTTAGCTTTGTTTATGAACGTAGTGGCCCAGAAGGACAGATGCACGTTGTCACAAGGGGTGGAAGAAAAAAAAAAAATTGACAATTGGCAATACTGCATTGATACATGGATGCCAGGTATCAATTTTTTATTAGGGATTTTTTGCTGATATCCAGCATGCCGATGTATAACAACTAATCTGACCAATAACCAGTACCGATATCAATATATACGTTTTTTCCCCACCTACTTTTAAGTTAGGGGTGGGGGAAAAAAAATCAATTTTTAGATGCACTGAGATTCTATCTTGAACAATGCGAGCATCAATGTGGAAAACTCACAAATCGATTTTAATTTTATATTTATATTTGTTTTTCAAATTAACGTAACTCCAAAACCATTCATGCTATCAACGTAATTCCAGCTGAGAAGTGGAGCTTTTTAGTGGTATACGGTACTGACATCATTACCTGTGGAGGAGGGGAAGGAAGTGAGTACAGCAGGAGGACAGTGACAGCTGGCGAGGAGAGAGCAAGTTGGGAGTGATTTAGCAGTGTTTTAGTGGAGTTTTGGTGAGTTTGGGTGGCGTTTTTTTTGTAAATAATATTTAGTATTGTACATAATAGTATTTGTGGTTTTTTGAGAGCTTTTGAGTTTTTTATACTGTGTTTTTTGCCGTGTTTTCATCGTGTTTTTACCATAGTTCGTAGTTTTGCCATTGTCATTTTTTGTAGTTCATAGATAGTTATAGTCAGTTTTAGTTTTGTAAATACTAAAGGAAAAATGTCAAGGAGGTTGACGAGGGACAGGAGAGTCCCGTTGAGATTTGTGGATGAGGAGGATGGACCGGAGGAGACTGGTGGAGTGTAGTCATCTCAACCACAGTAAGTAATACAGTTTGCATGCACTGGATATGTATTCCCAGCTTTATTACAATAATGTTTTTCAATATCTAGTGTAAATTTTCTTATTGGCTTGTTTTAGAATCGAGGATCGTTTTATAATTGAAATCATTGCCCTTGGAATTGGAATTGAATCGAATCGTGAGGTGCCAAGAGATTCCCACCCCTATTGTATATCACACACAGCACCTCTATTTAGGACCCAAGAAACAGAAGGTCACGCTGAAAGAAATTGGGCAATATTTAGATTTTGAAATTTTGACCTGCTACAGGTGCTAAATGAAAAGTCAAATGATCCCCACAGTGATTAGCATTCATCCTCTTGTGACCCTGAATGTTTGTGTGTACAATTTCATAAGAAAATCCATCTAATAGTTGTACAGACATTTACTTCCTCTCTGGCTCAAGTATTGGACTGACCAACCAACTGACAAAGCCCAACAGTTGATGTGGGTAAAAATGTTTAAATATTTAATTTAACTTTTGAATCAGGTGCTTCCTGTTTTCTAAACATTACATGCACAGTACACCATGATAGAATCCAATGAAATGTTGATATTCTTTTGTTTGTTTGTTTATCACAGTATTCAAACATCTTGAGTCAAGGAGGGTCAACTGGTTGAAAACAACCAGTGAAGTCACATGACTTGTGGTTGCTACACTGGAAGATGAGGTCCTTGGGACAACTGGAGCCTTAATTTAGGATTACAAATTGCCCGCTAGTCTTGCAAGGATTTTTATCATTCCTTCACTTCGTTAGACTGTTTTGTGTTACGCAGCCTCCTAATATGAATTTCTAAATAGTTTCTTTGCTATACAGGGCATGTATTGAATAAATGGGACTACTGACTTCATCGTAATGATTTACAGTTTGGGGTTAGCAAAGCATTACTTAAATCAAGATTCAAATAGGAGTGCTCCATGTGACTAAATATGAACTCAAATAAGATAATAAATAAAAATATTAAATAAGGATTTGCTTGCATTATAGGTCCTGTCTACAGGTATACACATATTTTTTGAAAACTGATATTTTCCTTTAGAATTTGGCCTCTCATTCACATGCAAATGGAATTTTTGTTCGATAAACACACATTTTTGAAAAAGCATTTTACGCTACAGATTTTTCAAAACTCTGGTTCCTTTGTATCCATGTCAGAGTCCTGCATGAGTCTGATTTTCAAGACTCACTCCCAAACCGTGCAATACCGCAGCCGCCCTGCCACACTCATATATGCCCAATTAGTTCCGCAACCTGACCTGACCTGCGGACACAAGATCCATGACCTGACCCCAAACCACAAATCCTATAATAACCATGCCCTTTTCAAATAATTCTCTTAGGCACAGTGGTGTAGTGGAGGATTTACGCAGGCATATGGTCTATAACCACCTCCTTTCTTGTCATTTACAGTATAACCACCTACTGTTCAAAAAGTCATGGTAATATATAGGAGAGTATACTCACTTCCTCCTCTGTAACGTACACATCTACCTACTAGCACACAAACCTGAAATACCACTACGCCACTGGTTAGACAGCATATTAAAGTGGTAATTTCTGGATATCTCATACATGTGAAACTAAGATAATATATTGCACAACAAAGGTGATTCAGGAAATACAATTTAAATGAATATTTGTTGCTTATTCTCACCACACTGACCCGCACATCTTCACAGTTAACGTGCCTGTTAGTAATGAACCTGATTGAAGTGGCTCTCATCATTGAGCTGACACAGGAAACAGAGCCAACAAACTCAGTCAGCAGTCAGAGGATTCAAACGTTAAAACATTTAATCATATTATTAATCTTCTCATTTTATTTTAATCTTCCAACACCTGTGATCTGACACACACATTCTTTTTTTTTTTTTTTTTTTTTTAAACCAAGAACGTAACATGGTAACAAAATTAAGAGAAAATACCACCAGCAAATCACCTATTTAGCAGATCACTAGCCAGTTGTCCACAGATGTAACCCCATGTAGGACTCTGATCAGTGTGAACATGTGAAACCGAGCATCTGGGAAACGATGACGTCACCGTAATGTGCACATGCCCATTGTTGCTTTGTACAAAACAACAACGATAGTGGACTAGCAGAAGCACTGCTCTGTCTCATGACTACTTCACATCTTAACTCTGTATTGCTGCACCTTTGTATGGATTAACGGAGGTGTCTGCTGCGCCCAATATTATTTGGTCCACCTCAGTGTGTGCGGTTTTAAGTACACCAGAAACAAAGGTATTGGATCATTTCTTTCTGGTATTTGACATCTTGCTCATTTTTGCATTCTAGTGTGGACAGAGACTTTAGTAAAAGGAAGGTCATGTGGACAGTTTTTCTTTATTGTAGAGAAAAATATATCAGTTTTCAAAAATATCTGCTTGCATGTAGACGTGGCCTTAGAATAAATACCGACAACAACATGACAGCATGCCCACAGACATTTTATAATAATCTCAGATATGAAGAGAAAGAGAACAGGATTGTAATTTCTGTTGGCTATCATCTTTTCTTTAGATGACTACTAATGTGCTGTAAGATTAAAAGAATCAGGGCTTCATGCAGGAGACAAACTGTGAACTGCCTCCACCCAATTAATCAATTAAGACCAAATTCATAACAACTTTTACACTACAATATGTCTGATGGAGGTTTATTTCTTCAGTAACAAGCAGCTACAATGAGATTTTGCATGTAAATCCACATTAGACTCAGATTGTTTGGACTTTCATTGCAACTCTTCCTCTTGTATATTGTCCTGCATATCATGCAGTCCATTAATTATGATACTTAAGATTGTCAGCCATTTATAGGTTTAACAATATTTAGAGTCAATAATGTCACTAATGGCCCCATGGGGCTCGTGTTTATCAAACACCAGGAGAAAAAAATATTAAACTGTCCCTGCATTTTCCAGTTAAACATTACAACCTCACAAGGCTGTTAGCGTGGCTGCAGATGTGGCTCGATGTTCATTGGTTTACACCTCAGTTGTACTACCGGCTGAGTGCTAAAATTAGCATGCAAAAATGTTAACATCTATCATTTCAGCTTAAGCACGCTAACAGGTAAGCATGCCAATATTGCCTACAGTGTGTATGTTACTGTGCTACCAGTTTGCATGTAACGTCTTAGGTTCAAGTTGAGTTGTTATTTGAAACATAAAACATGACTGAATGAAGTGTTCTTTATCTCAGAACCAAAGTGTAAGTACCAATAAAATAATTAAAAAAAGAACACATCAATATAAAAACAGAAATGACGTGTCCTTTTAACTTACGTTACAGCTTCCGTGCTAACTGTTGCAGAATATTCAGTTCATGACAAGTTTACATAAACATTTAGTACGTTAAGATGCTAACATCTAGCATGCTAACACTATGTATTGGCAGGAATTCAGTTATGAAATTAAGTGTTAGACACGTTCAATTATGCCCTGCTGGTGGGAGTTATGAAGACAGCGGTGTAACAAAGCCATTGGGACTCATCCAGATTTCATAACAATTTAATAGTTGTCAGGATGTTTAACTTTGACAAACACTGACATCTCTCAAGCCAAGTTGCTAACGTGGCAAAAACTGTTGAAATGTTTTGCTTTGTTCTGTGTCCTTACCCATCTCGGCCTTTGCTGATGATCTTCACCTCGAAGTAGTAGACCCCGCAGGCTGCTGGGATGGGGTGGGTTGCCCGTACAGACGCTGCATCTTTTGGGGTTTTGCCATGACCTTCAGGTGAGGGTAAAACACAGACACAAGAGCAACATGATGTGGTCATGACAAATGTATACTGGATCATTCTATAATTTTAAAGGGATAGGAATGAGTAGGAAGACAGACAGAAGCTTTCTGCTGCGACTTAAGCTGATGATCACCAATTTTAATCATGTCTTTAATCATACATTTTGATCTGCTTTAATTCAAAGCACAGGGCAGGACTGTATGTAGATTTTTAGTATGAGTGGCTGTGGAGAGGATTAAACCCGCCCACCCCTGTCAATAGCTGTCAGCCCCATCAAACAAAGGGGCGTACATTTCCAGCAGTTTTCAAAGTGAGCCAAGTTTTCTTGAAAAAGGTTCCTTGTGTTTGCCACTTGTCCTCACGTGTTTTTGAAGCCATAAGGGAATGTCAACCATACCCGCCAGTTATTTCCCCTCACTGAAAGAGTACTACTCTGAACAGATGAAGTCAAATTGGATCAGAAGCGACGTGGAGCTTCTGCAGAAACTCTTTACCAAAAACATTTTACAACCTAAGCTGCAGTGTAAACAGAAAACATCCTGAAGGCAAATAAGTGTTTGTCCCAATTTTTTCAGGTAAATTTATATTAGGGGTGTAACAATACATCAGTCCACATCGATACATCGATTCATTGATTAACGATCCAATTCTATCGATGCAAAATGAAAACATCGATCCACATCTTAAAGATACACATTTATTTTGAAATTCACATAGCACGTCTGTGTCACCAGTGCGCCTCCGCTCAAACAACAAACAGAGCTCAGAAATAAAATGGCCAAATCATATTCTAGTAAATGATAGTGTTAGATGGGCATATGATATCGCGTCATATCGATCGCAGGCTCCTGAATCGAATCGAATCGAATCAAAATCGTATCGTGACAGACTTTATGATATCAGCAAACATTGTATCGTCATCCAAACAAATCAATATAATATTGTATCGTGATGAAGCTGGTGATTTACACCCCTAATTTATATTAGTGTTTTTTTGTGTTTAATAACTGCATACACTGATTTTTTACAATGGTTTTGACACATTTCCACATGAGACAGGGTTTGGCAGCGGATCACAAATTATATATTTATTCTTTTAAATAGATCTTCTGTTTTTATATGGGGGTAAAAGTAGGCCTTGTGATCCCAGAACATATGATGCCATTTTACTAGATGACATTCTTATGAATACCCTTGAGCACACGATGTGTCTTGGGCTGTGAAGCAGCTCATCCTGTCAGTCTGTAAAAGCTAACGTTAGCTCAGGCAGCTACAGTGTAGAGCTGTCAACAGCATCAGGGGTCAGATATCAGAAATGTTCACAGTGTAAGACGTTACTAAGCAGCTATTTTCTGTTACTACAATAAGGTGTCATGATTTTACTTGGAAATACTGGGTAATGTCAAGTGTAAAACAAATGTACTGTCATACTACATCTGAGCTAAATCGGTCAGTTTTTCTGTAGAAAACAAGCTTGTTTACTGTTTGGTGTACTTGGAGTTTAAGAAACTGGTTTGGGAAGAAACAAAAGCCTGGAAGGACCCCAACAACAAGCAACCTCATCATTTTATTTGATTGTTTTCATGTTGGAACTAGATAAGTTTGTGATTATGCTTGATACAAACATCTTGTTAAATACAATGCAGACACATAAAGGCCTGGAGTTTAATTAACCTACAAATATGATCAAAATCAAAATCTCACTTGGAATACTGGTCCAAAAATAAAACAACACATAATCACCACAATCAGGTATTTTCCTCAAATTGCACAACCCTAGGAGAAGGCATTTCTTATTTCATGAGATTTTTGACAGCTAGTTAATCAGTCTTGTTAGGTCTTGAAAATGTCACCAAGTGTCTGTTCCAAGCAGCAGGTTTAATTACTGATCTGGATGATATTGCTTAGGAATACCTTGGACCCTTTGAAACTTGGAAAACAAACCAATCGGGAAAAACTAAACTAAAATATTTCACCCTCCCTTTTACATTTGTTTTACTGACAAAATGGTTGCCACATGAATACACCATTCAGGTGTATTCCCCCACAAAACCTGTACACAAAACTAAGGTTATAACATTATTATTTTCAGTGCCAATTATTAATGTAATTATCTGTTCTCTATTAATCTTCAATCTGTTTATTATCTTTTTTTATCTCAATCATTTGAGCTACGAAATGCCTGAAAATAGTGTAAAATGCTCATCATCAACCCAAAGTTCAAGGTAATGTCTTAAAATTTTGATCAACTGCGTGGTCCATAAAATGTAAGAAAATAGAGGAAAATGCTCATTGTCATTTCCCGAAACACAACTTGACAAATTCAAATGTCTAGTTTTGCCCGACAAACACTCCTAAACCCAAAGGTATTAACTTTATTATTACAGAATACTTAGAAACTAGCAAATGTTTGCCTTTACATAGCTGGAACTAGGGATGCACCAGTTAATTGGCTGAACGTCTGTAACACCGATATTCACCTTGTTGACTGCCATTGGCCTATCGGCAAAGGTAATATTTGTATTTGTTTAATATTTGTAATGTTGTGTCATGTCAATTTTGTGCAGGCTAAAAAGCAAGGCTTGAGACTAATGGCACCCTGTCTCCCCAGGGACAATAAAATAGTGTTTGGGATGAGCAGAGATCTACCCTGGGATGTCGTCAGGACAAAAGAACTCAGGAAACTCCCTGATAATGTGACGTTGTAATCAACACATTTGTGTTTTTATCAATGTTTTTACAGCATTATAAACAGATATTAAAGAGGGAATAATTATATATATATATATATATATATATATATATATATATATATATATATATATATTTATTTAAAATCTCATGAAGCAGTTCTTTTAAGAAAATATTTTCATGTGAATTAAAGTTAAGTTTGTTCCATGAATACGTATGATTGAATTTGTGCTTGTACACTAACTTCAGTTATTGTTTTTTAAATGAAGATTTATTTGTTTCCATGGCACAAAAGGGGGAATAAATAACAACAACAACAAAATATTGGTATTGTGAATCGTTTATCAGCCAAATTGTTATTTTAAACATTGATATCAGCCCACAATTTCACAATCCCTAGCTGGAACCAGTGAATTTTGGGCCTTTGACACTAAACACTGAGTTAATCCGTTACCAAACAGTTTCTGGTTCATGAGCCAACCATTTCAGCTTTAGTCCATATGATTGCAGAGTCAAATCTTTTAGCAGACCTTTGTATTTAACATCAGTGACATTTAGTTTTTGTCAAAGAACTAATGGAAGAGCCTGTTGGTGGGTTTTAGACAACAAGGTGTTTACTGACTGTTAATAATAGAAAAAAATTACATTTTCTGTATTATTTGTTAATGATTCTGACTTATCTCAGCTAGCCTCGATCTTTTGTTTGTTGTCTGACTTATTATTTGTTAATGATTCTGACTATATCCTATGAATGCCAAAAAGACTAGGATATTTGACATAGCAAAAGCTAGTTTAAACTTTACTTCCCAGTTAACTTGCAAATATTCAGCTTGTGTGTTCAAATAGTTGGCCTGTTCTAAGAGCAGATCTTCTTTTGCTCCCTGGGGGTGATTCATGTAAAAGTTTGCATTGTTTGAATGCTTAAGTTACCCGACAACTGCATATCTGCTATAAGATATCCAGGTGAATGTGTTGTATAGAGACAGACACATCACTCTAGCTGTAACAAGGAAGAGTGTGCGTAGAGACCCGGTCAGACCCAGAATAGTTGAACACACCCAGGAAGCACAGTTACACCTATTTTTTTTTTTTTACTCTAGCCTTTTCTTGTAGGCCGGCACCAAAACCCCTTTTGATAGCTTTGCTAAGCAACTAGTCAACCTGAATGTCACTTGATAGACACTTGATATCAAACCCTCAGCAGCAAAGGACTACATATGCCTGTCATGTCATCAGTTTCACTGAAAGCCTTTCAATTCATCTGAGGAACTTGGGCTAATCATGATATTCGACACTGTGTATTTCCTGTCATTTAATTACCTAATAATGCTACATTAGCCCACCGCCTAGCTCAAGTCCATTTTGGCTAACGTTAAAACGGTAACGTTATGATTATGTGACTCACATCGAGCCTAACCAGCCTGAGATGTACTGTCTTTATAGCTGATACTACGTCTATAACTATTAGTTATATATCCAAACATAGCCTGACAGATTGCCCTCCGTGAGAGCTTCATGGTGACAGTTCATATTGCTGACAAACTGGTTAACAGGGTAGCAGGGACGCTAACGAGCTAGTAGGTCAATTTTGGCTGTGGATACACCTCG
Organism: Epinephelus fuscoguttatus; assembly: GCF_011397635.1. NCBI lineage: Eukaryota > Metazoa > Chordata > Actinopteri > Perciformes > Serranidae > Epinephelus > Epinephelus fuscoguttatus. The sequence continues at coordinate 21,421,110 of NC_064766.1, read as the reverse complement.
CCAGCTGGTCGGGTTGCAAGATGTCCTCTGCCTTGTTGTTGATGAAGCCACTAGCCTAGCCTACTTTGTTTTTAGCCACAACGGCAGCTGGCTTTGATCCGCTAACCGTCAAGCTAAGCTAACGTTAGCAGACCTGACGTTAGCACTGGGCAATAAAGTGCTAAACTTGAGTGTGACTTTGTGTCATACCTTTATAGTGGACACGGAGATTGTTCTGAGAGAGTCCGATGTAGCTAAACTTGTCCTTCGGGCTCCAGGAGCGGGGAAGCGGAGTCTCATTTTCATTAACGGCTGGATAGAGCCGTCGGAGTCGCTGGTTGAGCTCCTTTTCCTGCTCGTTCAGAGCCGAGTCTCCGTGGACAACAACCGACATTAGAAACCCACAGCCCGACGACTGTCCAGACATGGCTACGACACGAGTTTTAGTAAATTGGCTTGTCAGCAACAAGCCAGAACCACTTGTGTCAGTCAGTGTCAAGTTTTAAAGGGAGGTTTAGCAAAGCTAGCTAGCAGGCTAAGCTAACTGGCTTCGCTGGTCGTAGAGAGGCAGCCAGAGCTGGTTAGTCGAGTAGCTAACCTGGCTAGCGCGTTTAGCTTGGCCAGCAAAGGCGAAGCGATCGCTGAAATGGCTCAGGTTGACATTAGCTGACACAAAGCCACAAATAGAGACACTAGAAGCAGACTGCCTGCCGCGCAGGAACCGAAGAAAGTAGTTAAAAGACAGAGGAGCAGGTCGTCGTTGGGAGCAAAGTAAGAAGTAACGTTAGCGTTGACGGATCGACAAAGTATAATGAGCTCAGCTAGCCTCGATCTTTTGTTTGTTGTCGGAGCGTTATCCGCAAATCTGATTGGCTGAGAGCTGCTCCACTCACTTCCTATGGGAATGTGAATAAATACACAGAATGGACAGTGGATGTAGAGCAGATACACAGTGATGTGTTAAAGCTGGACAAAAACTATCTATAGTAGTTTAGTTACAGGGAGTCACCATCGTCATGGTTATTATTATGTATTTATCACCTATACTGAAGTAATATTACTAATATTATCAGGCCTTTATTTAAGTTTCCTTGAATCATTTATGCTACCTCTTAACTCTTTCATTTAATTTCATTTATTTGACCCATATCACATGGTATGGAGCACAAACATTATGTACAGTCTACATTACTTAACCTCCTGAGACCTGAACATTTGTTTGGTATGCATTTTTAATTTCTCCTAGTTATTTGGGATCAGTGGGACCTGATGAGTACAAAAAACTAAAATTCTCAACGATATTGAAGTCCTCAAAAAAGACAGCAATAAAATCTTAATGTCTTCAAACCAGTACTTCCAATGAACAATGCCTTAGCTTGTTGCTGTTGCTAAAATTGGTCAAATTTGTTGCCACATTGAACTAAAAACATTATTAACTGCAAATAAACAAGTTTCAACCATAAAATGTGATCAGGTTTTGTCTGCTTGTGTTTCAGGATCAACTGCAGACTGACTTGGCAGAGATGGCTGCCATCTTGTTTTTACATGGATTAGTGTATTGTGCTCTTACTACCACTAGATGGCACAAAAAGTGTCCACGAACAAGGACAACAGGTCTAAATTCAGCAGAATGAAGTATAAGGTCAAGAAGCCTAAACTCAAAACGTGATGAGGAAGGACATTCTTAAAAAAACACCTAGTTTACAAATACTGTAAAACTTCAGTTGAAAGCCTAGACCCAATTAAACTCAGTCCCAGTCTCTTTTACTAGCCCAGTGTAGCTACACATTTTGACAAATGAACACCTGTCTCAATTAGACACCTCTTCTGGTTGCCAAGTAGTTTATACTTTGTAGAAGTTCTTCAGATGTATAAAACTGGGTTGTTGCCTACCTCAAATTATGTTTCCATTCCTCGATTGCCCTGTAAGTTATTCATATTCCTTCAGTCCGTAAGGGTCCTCAGATCAAAAGAATCAAAAGTGTTTGTCATAAAAATGAATTCTAGTTGTGAGTATTGTTTTAACAGGATCACGTGGTGCTGTGTCATTATGACAAGTGCCGTAACCCTCAAATTCCATAACCCCCCACCCACCCGTTGATGCGCTGTCTGTCGGAGCTAGATCAAATAAATTATTAATAACTGATATATTTATTATCTGAAGCCTACTTTTTTTAAAGTAATATTCATACTGGTTTAAATAAACAATTTAATTGTACTTTCCCATGTTTACTGAGCAACAGTTTTGTGTGAGAGGACTTAAAGGCCTGATATAGGCCTGTTGATTTCAGTGATTTAAGCAAATAATAGCCTGGGTTACTAATTGAAGTTTCACAGTAACATTTGGCTTATCTGATCATAATGACAAAATCAGGTTGCAGTCTGCTTCTCTAAACTGGGGGCGTGCCAACTGACATGTACTGAAGGTAATACACTGATGTTGATAAGTACTCCATAAAACCCCATTCCAAAAAATCCGAACTACCCCTTTAAATGACCCCAAACTAATTAACACACTGACCTTAGGGTCTTTAGGACCCCTGAGGGTCTATGGCCTCGGGACAGTTGCTTGGTTGATTATCTATCCAGTAGCCGCAGAGAGGATAACACCCCAGCAAAACTTACTAGTGACAAATATCTAGAACACTACAGCATCATTCAACAAATGGTTGGCAGTAGCATATTATTTATAATTGCCAGTGTATGAACTAAAAATAAAAACAGTCCTGTAAGCCATCTCGTCTTGTCATGTTTTTGTTTCTTACAGCTCTGATCAGAGTTATAAGGTAGACTACAGGCTGAAGGGAGTTTTTTTTTCCAGTTGGCTTGCACCGCCTGTGAAAGTCCCTCACACCAACATGTGGGAATGTTCATTGCATCACTAAGAAGGAATCTGAAATGATGTTACGGTCCCTGTAGGGAAGCACTTGTTCAGATTCAGATTCAGACTCCCTTGGAAAACACAAACGGTAGAAGGCCAGGACTGTTTATCATCAGCAAGACGTATGTTGTAGAAGCAGAGTGGGGACAAAGTGTTCTGGGAAAAGATCCTCACTGTTTGTTTTATACTCTACTTGGACAACTGGCCGGGTAGAGTTTAACAGCATCATTATAGTGATGGAAGAAATACTTTAAACCATGTAGATAACCTAATATCACTGCAGTACAAGTGGAATTCAAAACCAGTAGCAGGAAGTACATTTACTCTGGAATATTTGTATTTCATGTTACACTTATTTTACATTTTACTGCACTGCATTTATTTAGCAGCTACTGTTTTGTTTTTTAGTTCAAGATTTTAGATTAAAAAAAAAAACAAAATAAAACACATAATGAGCACAAGTGGCAACCCCAACTGCAGTTCCTCTAACGGCCACTTGAGGGTGGCTCCAAAAGCGAATCAGTCCCCAAAGACCTCCATGTTAAAATGTCCAACTTTACAGCAGAAATAAACATGTTAAACAGTTTTGGTCTCTGTCGTTAATTTCAACAATTATGACAACTGTACAGGGCTGATTTTTTTTTATAACTCACCTGTTTACATTTTATCAAGGTCCAGAGACACTTAAGACAGTGCTGCTTGAGCGCCAGGCTGTCTGCGAGGCATCGCCACATGAATCAGGTCGTCTGTGAATCAGGTACACCCATTGCACCTCCATAGCTCCAGCCTCTGGTTACTTCTGGCTTCAAAAAAATACAAGATGGCAAAGGCCTAAATGCCAAACTGGAGGCCTCAGAATGACAGTCCACGAACAAATTGGTGGCATTATGGTAGCTACGGAGTCCAATGTCTTTTTAACATCACAGGCCCTGTTTACACCCAATATTAACGTACGTTCTGGGTGATCCGAAGAAGGAAGGGATGCAAATTTTTTGGTTATACTCCATGCACAATTAAGAGCACAATATGAGTTGAAATGATGGTGTCTTCAAAGGCACCCTGTGGAGTTTTTGACCACCAGTAGTGCAACGGAACGATGTTTTCAGGTAGCGTCCCTGTTTTGTTTAAATGCATGATACAGGCACAAACACTTATTCGTAACATGCAAAGAAACCTAGCAATGCACCAACAAGGGCCTGAAAGGGGAGACTGCTAGCTAGTAAACATTACACTTTTCAAAAATAATCTGCTTTGCATATATTTTAAGAGAAAAGAGATGCAGTCAACATTTTTTTTTTAGACCTCAAAGATGCACAAAATGTGCTTTGGTGAGAAACAAGAAAACTCCATGTAGCATCTTCAAGATAAACCTGCATCATTATGTAACTGTGAGGCACAACGTCTAGCTTTAGAGCTTTTATTATTTATCTTGTACTTACATGGTGCACATTTCTTACATAAATGTGTGCTTAATTGAGTTACTACAGAGTAATTATCAATCACCAAATAATACACATAATGCACAGAGTGTTAGGGGGTGGGTGGTTGTTAGGGGTCCACAGCTCATTCTTGCCCTGTGCTCCACAGAGGGTTTTTTCTGGCCCTGACTTTTGCAGTTCAGACACCCTGATGTGAGTTATAATAACAGCATGGTGGTTTAATTTGACTTCCAAATTATTTGTGTAAACACCCCTGCAGCCTCTGTATCATAATTTGGCTCAACAATCTGTGAGTTTGATTCGAAGCAGAGACGATTCCGCCAGGTCTGGGTTTCTGGAGTGTCACTGAAATTATTTTTCCATAATGGAGTTTCTGTTTTCTTTGACAGAGACATAAACAGGGACGGAGACAATCTGGTGAAGCAGTGCAGGGTCATCAGTCCTTCTGTGTCATTAGAGAGGAGGGGAGAGCTGTCACAGCACCCTCTGGTGGTTCAGGTTTGACCCGACATCACCACAGAGAAACTGAAATGAGGAATAATGCAATAGACTGCAGTGTAGACTGAACTGAGCATGGCCTCCTCCTCCAGGTTATAAGTTCTGAAAGCAATTTCAGATTTCTTTAAATTATTAGAAACATTTGATCTGCCAGACTTTTAACCAGAGCCAGCAGAATTGGACATACAACTGCCTCAGTGGCCTTACACTGACAATGTGTTTTAGAATTTATTGGTTGGTGACACCAGTTTTAGCGGGAACTACCACAGAAGCTGGTTTGAGTATTTTTCCAGGAGTTTATAGCTGCGATTACCATAGATTACTATACTTTTCTTTTTACTTCTAGGTCATATTGCAGCTTCTCTTACACAGTATGTACTGCTGCATGGAGTGTGCACACAACTGGGATATACTACTTCATCATAACTTTGTTCCTTGAACTCTGACCCTTTTGCTCACCCTGGAGATTAAATAAAAAAACACCATTAGCCAAGCTTGCCAGAGACAGATGTCAACCCAGAGAGCTCTGCTGCTGTTACTTTTCAATGTGAGTTTTAAGTTTTAAATTATAGCTGCATACATTGTAGATTCTACTGTATTATAATCATGACAGTAAAATGACATAGGCAGTTCTCTGTCATTGCTATTTCAAAGTTATGCCCTTTTGTTGTTGGACGATTTTATTCACTTAAACAGTTCATATTTTTAATTATTACTATTCAAGTAGTCATCAGTCACTTGGATGAGCTATCATCAATTATTGCTGATCCTGACAGCTGTCAAAATGAGCTGTCAGTGAGCTGTCATCTGTGTGTGGCTCAGTCGATGTGATGTATCTTCTGCTGTGCAGAGGATTGTGGGTCAGAGTAGCCAGAAAAACATGCTGGCCAGTGTACTGAACAATGTGACCTGATGCAGTAGGACATTCTGGTATTTTTGGCATACAAACTACGTGTTGGGACATACTGAATCTTTTTCTGGCATACTAAATAGTATGGTAGTATTGGTATTGGAATTCACAGTGAATGTCTGTCTGTCTGTAGACAGATTCATCAATGTGATAGCTTTGCAACCATGCCATCAAGAAACTGAACAGTTGTGTATTACAAGATCAAAATGAAGGTGGAGTGTGAAGATTGGTGTGGCCTGAGAAATGTAGCCAGAGGTAGGGGGGTAGGAGGTAGGGAAGGAGCCATGGCCCCACAACATTACCCCCCTGGCTCACAAAACTTTAAGTCCCTGACACACTAAACTGTTGGTTGGCAGTCGGGCAATGCTGGACCGATGATGAACGTCTGTCGCCCTAGTCATTGCTGTGTGTCCCGCACCGTTGCCCCTTATCTTTCCTTTTTGGCTGACTCAGCATGTTGAATCAGCATCTGCGCCAACAGCTGAGCCTGACGGCGAATGAAATGACACTGATTGGCAGTTCAGCTCAGCGCACAAGAGGAGAAACGGAAGTGAGGAAAGTAAACAAACAGCTAAAGTCAAAAAGGAGTGAGACAAAAACAAGCTTGTTAAGGAGGTAAGATTATTTTTCATTAGCATTTGAGCTCTTTAGCAGAAATGCTTTTTGATGGTTGTGTCATTGTTCACCGGTGCATGGTAAATATGCTCTGTTCTTTTAACACTGGATTGTGTTGTTAATGTGCTAACTAGCATCAAGACACTCTTCAGTTTCCCTTTTTGAATGACAGTGACAGACTACTGCTCTCTGTTGCTATGGAGACCTTTTCTTTTCACGCAGGCACAAAACATATGTTACGGCTGTTGGCCATAGTCTTTGTCATGTGATCAAGTGTAACTTTTTGGCGTGGCAACGTCAGGCAAGGTAGCAGGGGGCCTTTGCTGCTGCTAGCTCTCTAAAGTCGGTTCAGTGAGTCTGGGCTTTTACACGTGTGCAGTTGAGATCACAGTGAAGGCAGGGTTTAAAGATGAGTGTGGTCCAAGCAAAGGCGACAGGAGTAGGGGGGTAGGAAGTAGGAAAGGGGTCCCTGTCCCTCCACTTTACACTCTCAGATTGCTATAGAGACTGGACTGATCCCAGCACAAGATGGTTCCTAGTTTTAAGATCTTATTGATTACTTTTACAGGGTCTTTCTCACCCTGTAAAAGAAAAAAAGGCTGGCTGAGTTGGTTTCATCTTTTAAATCACCTTTAACAGGCTTTACCTGGTAACCATTTTTTTGAGGATCAAACTATTGTATATCTCGTGTCTCCTCAATATGCTCCTATAAAGGTGAAAAACATCCTGATCTCCCTTTTTGGTGCATTAAAAGTATTTTTCCCAGTTGACAACACTCTGCTGCTCATGCGGATTTCAAGAACTGTCAGGACTTCATGATGTTAAAGTTCACATTTGATGCTTTTATGGCTGTAACACAATCTGAAACAAATGAGATCCACAGGTGTCAGAGACAGTAATTATTAACACCTTAAATACCTTCAGGTTTCTCACTACAACAGTCGGCCAATATGCATAATATTTAGCAGATTCCACCAGAACTGGCATTAAAGTTTCAGCTAAATCTGACACTTTGAGCTCTATCAGGTAATTAGTCAGCTACCAAGCTAAACAAAGCACAAATTAACATGTATAATAATGAAAAGCCCCAAACTGTGAGCTCCATTTGTAATGTACAGAATGTGCTTGCTCTCTTCTCCAATAAAGAAAAGGAGCATTTTTTTCTGCTATTGAAGTGTTTCCATGGTCAGTTACACAGTAACATCCCCATTAGTGAATTCTGGAGATCCATTGTCAAGCATATTCAAAGCAAACCATTGCCCATTCATCTGGTCCCATTACGGAGGCATGCAGTCCCACAACTCATGGCAGATACACTGGCAGAAGCCGTACACCATGATCATGACGAGGCTGGCAGGAACCAGGCTCACCAGCAGCACCCCGAGCGTTGTCCTCTGCATGATGAGCAGGTAAACCCCCATGGGCAGCGAGCTGAAGTACAGCAGCCCCAGCACCCACACCAGAGCCCGAGCCGAGGTCTGGCACAGGAGGGCCGCACAGTTCCACACCGTCCACCTCTGCGTGATGGACGCCATGGAGTCTAGACTTGATGAGCGGTAGCCTCGGTTTGATGTGTGAGATCCATGTGGCTGGTGGTGGAGGTGGAGGTCCTGTGTGGAAATAGGCATTGGTGGAGGCTCCATGATGGTAATGACCACAAAGTTAGGGGACCCTCGAATGGAGGAATAGGTGGTGGAGGAAGAAGACGCAGATGAGGAGGAGGAAGGGGGCATCACAGGTAGGTTGCTGCCCATCAGCGAGCTCAGGCGCCTGGGGCTGAGGAGCAGCTCCGTGGTCGCCTCCTGGTGGAAGTGCAGGTTCCTTTGATTCCTGCTTTGGAGGGCCAGTGCCGCCACCAGGTTGCAGTCATCTGGCAGGCTGCTCACCGCCTCTCCAGGCAGTCTGGTTATGTAGCGGCAGAATGGGCACACAACAGCATTGGGAGGTGACTCACCCAGGTCCAGGATCTTAGCGAGGCATTTGGCGCACAGACGATGGCAGCACTCGAGCACCTTTGGCCTACGACTTGCTAGGTTGTACGCACAGTAGCAGATCTTACACTCCAGCTCCTCTGTGCTCAGTATGTCCACGTGGCCACCACCACCTCCACCATCCTCAGGGCTTTGCAGCTCAATCGTCATCCTCCCCCTGAACTCTATCCTGCGTCGAGATCAACAGAAAAATCCAACCAACAGCTCAGGTCCAGGCTCAGCAGCGAGGGGCACGGCAAGTTTCCCATAGATGGAGACGGTGACAATGGTCCACTCCACTGAAGGTCTGGGGTTCATTATGGCTGTCCAACAGGCTCCTGCAGTGTATGTGTGTGTGTGTGTGTGTGTGTGTGTGTGTGTGTGAGAGAGAGAGAGTGAGAGATTTGGGAGCTGATGAGGGAAGTCCCTCGTGAGTTCTGGCCTCTGGGGTTGGCCTGCCTCTGAGCAGTTGGGGTAACGCTGCTTCGTTTGGGGCAAAAAAGCCTTTCATAGGCCGCATGAAAAAAAGGGAGAGAAAGTGAGAGAGACAGAAAGAAAGACATGAGAGAGAAAGAGAGAGAGGGAGAGAGGGAGAGAGATAACTGTTAACACAGCATTAGAAGAGAACAAACAGAGGCGAACGGACAACAAAGCAAAGCCTGTACAAACCAGAGCTGGAATTTTCGAGCCTGATCTTTTGTTGCTCAGTGAAATTCAGTCCAATTAGTGGCTCGCACATACACACACACGCACACATACACACACACACACACACACACACGAAACACACACAAATATAGTGTCTGTACGATATGTTTAAGTGTGTGTAAGTATGAGTTTGTGCACACTGTGTGTACAAGTCATCGCAATAAATTAGTGTGTGAGCTTCACTGCGAGTGAATGCACACTTGAATGAATGAATGTGTGTGACAGTGTCTGTGAGTGTGTGTATATGTGTGAGACAGTGTGTGTGTTCTCTCTGTTTCATATCCCTCTGTTTTGCAGGGTTTTTTTTTTTAATTAAACAAATCTCTTTGCAGCTAAATAAATCTCACCATCACTTTTTCTTGGACAACACATTCTCACCTCAACCTCGTCACATATTGACGTTTTGGTCATGGACTTTCCACATCCACATATGAAGTGCAAGGTACCCTGGGTGTGTTGGCTGTTGACATTCTGCAACACTGCGTCAAGTTCTGCCTGTCACATGCATTGCCTTCTTTCAAAATACACTTCCGTTTTCACTGGTAATTTAACATTTACATACAGTCTCTTTCAAAATAAAAGCACTCTGTCAGTATAACATAGCGAATTGACTTTTTTTTCTTCAGTAACAAAAATGTGTGGTTAGGTTTAGGAAAACAGAATAGGGTTTGGTTTGAGACTTTTACGGGACACAAACGCTGCTCTCTCAGGTGAAAGTACACCGGGGTGTTTCTACGGTGTGAGGACATTTAAGGCTTAGCCAACGCAGTCTCAGTCCAAAAACATGGAAAACCAGTGCTTGGACAGTGACGTCAGGTGTCAGACATCGATGAAAAAAAAACATCCTTTCACGTCGGCATAATACACGGCCGGTCCCTGTTATTATTTATAGCTGCCAGGCAATCAGGGGGAGACATGGTGGGGCAACAGTGAAAGTTAAGTGGGCGAAAAGTCCACGTAGGGCAGGTGTGAGGGGTGTAGGATGGGTCCAGCAAGCACCAACTTTCACCAAGGAAACCAGTGTTTGCTTCCCGCACGATTGTAAAGCCAAATCCTGTTCTCTTTTCCTGAACCCAACCACGTGCGTTACTTATTGAAGGAAAAAAATGTTAATATGTAAACTGTACATTTCCTGTGAAACGGAAGTGTATTTTGAAAGAAGGTATGCATGTAACAGGCGAAAGTTGACACTGTGTCCCAGAACGTCAACAACCAACTTCACAGTACCTTGCATGATGCTTTTTTAATGAACTCTGGCACCTTAAGCTGCTCTCACTCTGCCAGGCGGTAAATGGCAGCCTCCACTAATTTCAATGAGGCAGTAGGGGTATGAAGCAGTTGCTGCCCTTGTGAACGATACTGAGTTCACCATGTTGAACTTCGGGCAGTAGCTAACTGATTTTTGACCATCAAATAGAAGGTATCATGTAAGCAGAAAGACGACAAGATGGAGGAGCTGATAATGTTGGTCTGAACACAGCGTCAGCAACTGATGAAGACAACCACAAGAAAAACTGGACCTGCAATATTTCCACCAAACTTTAGATGACTGGTAAATTGTCCAAATATGTAGAAATATTTGTTAATTTCAATTATTTCTATTGTCTTCCTACATTATGCAGCTATTTACATGACGTCGACGTTCTCTGAAGCACCTGCTCATCAACACAGCTCTGGACTGTAGTGGCAGCAGCTGCTTTTAAGAACACTTGGATTTTTTGGGGAACGCTCCTGTGGGTAGGTGGTTGTCAGGATGGTTATCGTGTAGTGGTTTAAAGGCAGCTTAATGTATATTAAAAGTACGAATAAACATTCCAAGTGTGAATCAGTTTATTTTCCCTGTGAATTAGAAAGTGTTCAGGGGCCAGATTTGGCTGGAAGTTGAATGTCACTGCATTAGATCAAAACTTTTGGCATGAAATTTTATTCTCGTCCTTGAAAATAGGCTAGCAGCATGACAAAAACAAATCTAACTCATTGTCTACATACTTAATGTGGAGATTTTAACCTGAAGTGGGTTTGCTCATTTGTCACAGAGATGAAAATCATAGCAGCTGCAGAGCTTCATGTCAGCAGAACCACAGTGGATCCATCACAATGACAGCTGAAGCAACTGCTGCGTGATAGGGTCGAAAGGTCAAACTTCAAATCTGTCTTGAGAACAGACCTGTAGGTGTGAGTCTGTGTTGCAAGAAAAAAGAGAAGCTTGGCGTAGTGGTGTGGAGCGAAGGGGCGGACCCGGCAGTGGAAAGTGGAGCAGGTCATTGTTGGAGATCACGGTTTGGCACTGAGCTCTGATCTTGATTCAGGTCCAGAACAGTGCAGGCGGTGGTGTAAAATGGGTCATCTTCTCTTTGTAGTTCTTAGTTTCGCCATTACTTCCCAAGACTGGTTCATTCTGACTCTGTCATTTGTGGCAAACGGCCCAGTCCACTGTCTGTCATACAGCGTCTCCCACACACAGGCGGTATTCATCAAGCTATCATTGTATTTGCTGGGTAAATTGTTTAGGACATAAAATTACAAGTTTACAAGTCACAGTAGTGTTATTCAATGACCTCAAAGATTGTTACAAAGCCAAATGTATGTTTTCTGTGACTGCAAGTGCGTGAGTGTTCCTGGGCAGAACATTGAGGTTGTTTTATACTGCAAAATTAACTGAATTTGGCAAATTGGCAGGACTGGGCCCAAAACGATGCCTCCTACGGTACTTGGCTTCAAGGCTGAGCGAAACTTGTCAAAACTCGGCATTGGTCACCACTCCTGCCAGATGCACAGAGCATTCCGTGTGATACTTGTGTACTCTCTCTGGTGTGGTGTGATGAATCAGGAACAAACTGTCACTTTTTGGCTCAAACCAGTCGATTATCCTGACAACAGAATGATATGAGGTCCCCCACAGCCGGCTTTGTGGCAACGAGCTCCAGAAAATACTAAAACAAAGACACAAACAATTTGGCTAACTGCTGGTAAGCAAGTTACACCATGGCAGATTTCTGATGAGGCTCCAATCAAGCCAGTGGAGTCATCCATAACATGATCTCAGTCCAACAAATGACTCTGCGGCATCATTATGATAATTGGAAGACCTTTTTTAACATACACTTTAACCAACAAAAACAAACTTGTTCAGTAAAGGTTATATACTAATAAGTAGGAGTGTGTTGATAAATGCACCACACTGTACTATTAATATTGTGTTGTATTTGTAATGATTTAAACCTTTTTTTAAAAGCTGCAGTAGGTAATTTTTGACCACTAGGGGGCAGAAAAATAAACTAACTCCAATTTAAAATCTAGCAAAAACAAAGCAATGTTACCATTTTGCAGCTATCATATTAGTGTCCGATATTCACTGTCTGTTAACCTCCAGTTTGGTCTGCATAAAGTTCTGTGAAAAATATTTGGCTATTTAGCGTCTAGATTTTCCTCTGTCTTCATCAGCAAGTCATTAAGGGTGCTTTCAGACCTAGAGTTGTCTTGCTTTGGTCTGGATCAGGGACTAATTTTGTTACAAAGTTGCATAATTGCCTAGAGTTGGTTTGTGCTCTCACGGCAGCATTTACAAGTGGACCAGATAAAATGTCTTGTGTGAGAAAGCTGCTCTTGATTGGTCAGAATTTCCATGCGGGAAAAATCCAGGAAGTAAACAAAACGTTGAAGAAGAGTACACTTGTAAGATAAATGTGTCACTTTCTAATGTCACAATGGAGGGACAACTACGCAGGGTGATTTTAGCGCTGCTCATCGTGGACTATATCGCTGTCATTGTTCATTTTAGTCAAACCATACAGTTTGAAAACGAGGCGCGGCTCCAACTAGAAAACAATGTTTTGATGCATTGGATGTGCTGAATGTGCATATTAAGGCAGTACAGGAGGAGGTGCACATTAATAATCCTCCAGGACTGTAACATGCTCATGTTTAACCCAAACAATGTGTCATGTGACTGCAGTTGGTTCAGATCACCTCTTCAAGAAGGTCTCGGTCCTGTTGTTTTCGTGCGTATCTGAGTGCGTTTGGTGTGTTCACACCTGCTCACACAAACTGCACTTAGGGGGCAAATGGACTTGAGCTTGATTGAACTGAACCAAACAGGGCAGGTGTGAAAGCACCCTGAGATTGTCTGCTGTTTAGCGCGGATCGAAATATAAAAATTACATACAGGTTTATATATCTATTGATACATATTGACACTGAATATTTAAATTGGTTTAAATACTTATATTCCACAGTATCGATACACTGGCACCAGCTGTCAGAGTCATTTTGCTGTTTTCTGCTACTAACCAAAAAAGTCAAAGTTGTTGTTGTCATTGTCATGTTATAGCCAGGTTATATTCATCTTTAAATAAAAAATTGTAATCATATGCCCTCAGTGTCTCAATGTTGATATTTTTCAATGAATGTTTGTGTATGAAGTTAGAAATTCCAGTATCGAGACAACATTCGTGACAACACTAATGCAGGCTATACGGGATCATGGGGAGTACCACCATACACACACACACACACACACACACATATATATATATATATATATATATATATATATATATATATATATACATATATATACAGTATATGTATGTGTGTGTGTGTGTGTGTGTGTGTGTACGTGTATAGGTTGAGTCAATATCAGTATAGACTTCAACATGAAGAAATGACGTCACACACACACACACACACACACACACACACACACACACAAACCTGACGTCAGTGACCTGAACCACAACAAAACAAGCATCAGCTGAAGTCTCGAGCTGCTTCAAGTCAGGAAAAAAACTGGACTGGATGAAACAGGAAGTTCAGCGATTGTGTATTTCACAATAAAAGGCATACATTGAAAAACAGTCGGTCAGAGAAATGAAATTCAATAAAATTTCAGTAGGTACTCTTCCTCTTTATGTACACTTCCATGGCTGTCAGCTGGACTTCCAGGGGAGGCTTAGCAGTCACATTTACCAAATAGACCTCAGTCATTGCTGATTTTTTTTTTTTTCAAAGTGGGGAATTTTCATCGAATTTTACTTAAGATTTTTCAGATGGTACTGTGATTTTGAAACACTCATCCTCTAAAAATATAAAAATAGACATTACTGGTCGTTGTTCTTTCAATAACAGTAATGCAAGTACTAAACATAGTTTGCACACGTCACACATTTACTGTCTTTTTATGTCTTTTAATTGAAACCCTGCAAACAGTAAGGTTATTGAGTATTTTACGAGAAAGGGGAAATATTTGAGATAAGCTAGAAAATTAAACAGAATTTTGTGAAGAAGACACATGTTTTCCCCCTCCTATCTTAGTTAAGCTTATCAACTTGTTGCTTCCTAGATTTATTTCTTCACCCCCTTTCGACTCTCAGGTTCACAATGGGAACCACTGCCAGGGGTGTTGTAGTGGGGGGAAAAGTGGGACTGATTACCCAGGGCCCCAGTGGGAGGGGCCCATTGGAAAGCCTGGGATGAAAAGTTGGGTTGGTTGGTTTAGTTGGTTTGCTTGGTTAGTGACCGTCGGTTGTACACTACTTTTTGCAATGCATTGTGGGATACATTGAGTCCATGTATGTAACTGCAGCGGTCCAAGGAAGTAATAGCCACGCATCATACAGATGTCTTTTAAAATTTTCTTTCCATACTTCACTCCTTCACAGACACCTAGACACTGTGAAAACGTGTGCGCCTCTTGGAACGTGCTGCATATTATTAATGTGGGGCCGTATGTGCTTCCTTTGCAACCATGTCGGCTCTCTGCTGTATAGCCATGTTGGTTCTATCTGCCGCCATACTGCCTCAGCCCATAACATGTGCGACCCCTGAACTCTAGTCATGTGACCTATTACTCTGGATCAAAAAAATAAACTTACATAAAGAACAATACGTTTTCTTTAACTGAACAATATTTTTTAAAGGTGGCGTGTTTTAAAATATCTTAACTTAAAGCTACCTTTTTCAACTACAATGACAATGTTAATGAAATTATGACAGAAAATATGAAAATCATTTTAATTAAATGTCAGTACAAAACGTCTCTCAGACTGTTACACACTATATAAGGTATAATAATATTTATGTTTAGATTGTATAGACATTATACACATTAGTAAGGTTGCAGTTTCAATGACCTTTATTTTTGAAAACCCAGCACCGGAAGTACTATCACAAACCATCCGGTTAACTTGACACTGGTCTCTCTGCTGGAGGAGCGGAGCGGCAGAGCGGAGGGGCCCCGGTCGTTTTCCAATGCTGGGGAGCCGGGAAACAGGAACCGCGGGCGGCGAGGAGGCGGCTGCCAGGCCGCCGGGGCCGCTGAGCCGGGGACACCGCGGGGAGGAGACGCCTCCCTGCCGCGTAGGGTATCGTCTCATCGGCCTGGTCAACTGGAGGCAGAGACCGTGCAGGACTTCAGCGCTGTTTGCTGCAGCCAACACGGTGATCTGGTAGGCACCATGACGCAGGGATATCACACAGGCTCCCATCCTGATTACACTGAGCTCCTGGTAATTAACGGAAACATTATTATGACTTTGGATTGACCCCAAAACCTCATCATAATCATATTTATATGGCTTTAATTAGATTTACAGCCATCTTTTGTTTTTGCTTAAAATCCTTTTATCCTACAATAGACTACTCTAATTATGATTTTAAAGGCATGCAGTGCCTGTTTGTTCACAGTTGCAGCAACATTGAACAAAATCAATGGTATCCTTTAGGGGCTGTTCTTTACTCAGTGAGGTGGCTGGGGTGTGACTGTTTTTTTTTTTTTTTTTTTTTAAATTGTAATTTTTGACCCTCTGGAAAGCTACAGATATTCTTCCTTGAGCCTCCCTGAGTGACTGTTGGGAAATGCATGACCCTCCCTCAAACATAAACTAGTTATTAGATTTTTAAAATAAAAGTTAACCCTTAAAAACCTGAACAAAAAGGCTTGATTTCTTTTAAAAACGTGGGAAGAAGACACTGAGCAATGAAAGAAGAAATGACCCAAAAAATGGCAAGAAAGTAAAAAGAGAAAATTCAAAGAAAAAATGTAAAAGAAAAGAAAGTTCAAAACAAACAAACTATGAAATGACCTGGAAAGAGTGCTTAAAAATTAAAATAGTAATTTTGTGATATAATTTTAAAACGTAATAATGATAGTAATTATGAATATAGTTTTTCTTTAGATGTTTTCTGTTTTCCCTAGTTTTTGTTTTTAAATCATTTTCTAAATCTTTTTTTTTTTTTTTTGCAATTCGTGGGACATTTCTTAAGTTGCTCGTTGACTTTTTTCCCCATGTTTTTGAAAGAAATGACACCAATTTGCTCAGGGTTTAAAGATTTAAAGACTTGCAAAAGGCGTCGGAAAGTAGCACAAGAAAAGAGATGCTGCTCCAGGTTTCAAAGAAAGGAAGCCTCGGTTTTTCACTCGTGTCCTTCATGCTAAGTTATTGTTGACGAAATATCACTATTTATATACACAGTTCGTTGCACATGATGTGTCCAAGGACCATTGGAAATTTGAAAATCCAACGATAATTTCTGTTCTTACAGGTTCTGGCTGTGATAAATGGTATAATTTTTTAAATGAAAACATGCCCTCCGAACCAAATTTGAGGTAAATAAATGCAAAATACAACTATTTAAATTCGTATGCACCTCCCCTAAGCAAAAATCTTTTTTTTTAAAAAATATCTGACACGCCTCCCCCTTGTTGCGCCCCCTCATAAGTAACAAACAATCCCTTAGATCTCATGATGTCACTAAAATATTCAGATGATATTAAAAATATGAGGATTGCAAATAGTTCACATTGTTTATCCTGTTTGTGTGTAATTGTTTTCAGAATATCTTATAGTTTCTTATATTAGGCTGTATAAATTCACAATAATATCCCACTGTATGTCCTCAATAGGGGGGAAATACTAAATATTCGGACACTGGAATCAGCCTAATCATATACACTATAGGTTATTATATTTTTTTATATATACTGTTTTATGTTAACTCCCCGATGTTGCTAAAAAAGAAACACCTGACCCTCAGAAATTTCGTTCACATTTTATTAGAGCCCGACCGACGCTGGATTTTTAGGGCTGATATTGATATTACGAAGTAAAAAGTCTAGATTTTGATATACTGGTTGATATTCCACCCATCTATGTATAGATCTATCTTTTTCTATATATATTTATATCTGTCTGTCTTTGTATCTATACATTGCAGTTATGGCTCAAATATGGTTATCAAACACTTTCTTACACTTTTTTTTTTTTTTTTTTTTTTTTACAGTTTAACAGTGAACTTTATTGCCAAAAATGATATCAGTGCACTGAAACATTAAACGCCAGTGGGAATTTGATTATTATGAATCACTCCAAGCATTTTTTTCCTGATTATGTTCTTTAAAATCACATCAGTGCACATCAGACAGCATAAACGCCATTACCGATATACCTGTGAGAGGCCAATATCTGCAGATACAATCAGCTGATACATTTTATATATTCATTTAACAGTTAAATTATATTTTCTGTACATTCATATCCCCACACACAGTGGCCTCAGTGGTCTGATTCCTCTGGAGAAATACAAATTTTATTTATTTGAATTTATTTTTTAGCCTAAAAACAGTCAAATGAAAAAAATACAGACTTAAAAAACAAATAAAAAAGAAAATCAGCCCATAAAAAACTCACCATATGTAATTTATGTGTAATATTAGAAACTCCTCCTCCCCCAAATTCCCAAAGACAACACAGAGGACAGGGAAATAAACTGCAAGGTCTTTGTAATGCTGCGTAATAAATAAAGGAGAAAATTAAAGAAATCATAATATAGAATAGGATATGATCCAATATGGTCACTCTTAACATCCATTAGTACCATCAGACAGTAAACTTCAGTTTCTTCATTGCTACAAGCAGCTAACAGCAAAGTTGACACACACTGATACGACATGATGCTGTCACAAACTGCTGTCTGATGTGAGTGAAACCTTTGTTTTGTTCCTCTTCAGGTTCGTGGCCTTCAGCTCTCTGCGAGCCTACAGCCTCCTGACCGTCCTGCTGGCTCTGCTGGTCGTCACGGTGACCGCAAGAGACGTCGCTTGGTCCAGATCCACAGGTAACACCAAATGACCCTATACTGTGTAATATACACTCACTGGCCACTTTATTAGGTACACCTCACTAGTGTTGGGTTGTCAGAACTGCTTTAATTCTTCGAGGCACAGATTCAACAAGGTGCTGAAAACATTCCTCAGACACATCTCCCTCAACATTAACACATGCTTTAAAATGCCCCCTTGATATACTGATGAAAAATATAGCTGCATTTGTTCATGATAAATAATGTAATAGGAATTAGTTTTATATTTTTCATTTTTTTCTGACACTCAGACCACCTGCCCTTTAAACAGTTAGTCAATGAATCGAGAAAATATTGTAAATAATCTTCAACCGCTGACCTGCTGGAGTCCATCTTAGACTACCAGATGATTTCACCCTGATGGTGATTCGTTAGCCTGATGAGAAAGGACGAGTCTGTGATGAGGATGACACACAGATGGTGACTCATCAGTCTGACCGTCGCTCACTTTTGTTTAGACGCACGTGTTCTACATGCCAGTGATGTTTTTAACCAGCGTGATGAAAACAAGATGCAACTCATCACTGTGTGTTTCGATTATCCAGAGAGATGATAAAAGCTTTTTCTTTTTATTCACTGTGGCTCTGACCCTTGTACCTCTTAATATTGGCTGACTGTAAATCCTGCCAAGCCTACAAATGAGGCTTAATGAACACCGAGTAGAGAGGAAGTCCACTTTAACACTCATATTGACTGTGCTGTTTATACTTCTAGGTCCCTTTTTTATTTGTTTTATGTTTCTTCCTGTGGGCCGCCTGAACGTACTGCACGTAATGCCACATACAGATGCTGCCAGTTGGTACAATAAAATAGCAGGAAATATATCAGGGATCTCAAACATCAAAAGTATTTAACCATCATTTGACAAAATGATGCTCTATGAGAGGAGACGCACAGAGAGCGACTGCTGCACTCTGAGGAGGTCAGATAGTGTTGCAACAAGGCATGCACAATATATAATTGGCCGATACATATCAGCCGATAATTGGACATTTGTAATATGATGCATTATTCCGATAATTGAAATTATAGCCGATAAATAGGGCAGCATCTACACACCCGACACAGTGGGTGGCGATACATGTACTTTTAAATTTGGTTTGCAAAGGCCAATAAACACAGAGAAGAAGATGAACAACAACTGCAGCACGTTGTTTACAGGGCGAAACACGTCGAGGGAGGGCTGGGCGATATGGACAAAAATTCATATCTTGGTATTTTCAGGCTGACAGGTGATACACGATATATGTGTCTGTATTTTCTACAAAATGAGCTGCATGTTTGGTTGCAAGTCAAAGCCACATTTGAGATGCCACATGCACTTTTATAAAAACAGACTGCGATATAAAATAAATAGCAGGGCTGTGCGTTAACTTTTTGCACACAACATTGGAGCTACAGAGGTTTAAAGGTTTGCAGCACAGGACACAAAACATGAGTATAAAAGTATCAAGTAGGTTTGAAACAACTAAAAATCTTTGAGAGAGAGTTAAAAAGTCGTTTTCCATCTGTTGGCCTTTCAGATGAATCTAATGCTAGAAAATTATTTAAATATTTTTGTTTATTTTGTTTATATATTGTCTAACTGTCACACTATAGACTGCAACTAACAAGAAGACCAGCGATGAGCTACGATCCACCTCACACACAAACTAGCAGTGCAGCGCTATACTGCACATGTGCTACTGCGGTAAATTCATTCACATGCAATATATAGACCGATGTCTCACTGTAGACTATTTACATACTCTGTTACAAACTCTGTTGTTAAACTTATTAATAACCCCTAACCATGTGGTGCTACAGTTAGCGATTATTTGTATCGTTACCTGGCAGCCTAGTCTGGAGCACGTCTCTTTCTCTGGCTGTATGTGTGTGAGACACAGCCGTTTGTCTGTCTGAGTCTGTTAATGAGTGAGGTGGATCAATAGCTCATCGCTATTCTACTTGGTAGTTGTAGGCTAGTTTATTGTAGGACGGTGAGATGGTGCCCAGGTGTGTTTATAAAGATGCAGTGTGACGATATAAACATGTTATACGCCAGATGTAACGCGGACCTGCCAATGTGCATATGAGTCAGCTGTCAGTGTTTGTCTCTGTTAATAGAGACTTCACTCTGCAGTGTAGTTTATACACTTTACTGATACACCAGAGAATCACACAGTAACACTGGGCTTCATCATCTCCCTTTGTCTTACTGTCAACTATGAATTCAATACTGATTAAAAGTAATTTTAACTTCATATCCTTGTATTAATTCTGTTCATCTGTAGTGTAGGGTTATATGGGCACAGGGGTGATGAGGGTAGACCTAATGTTGGCAGGTATGAAGAGTCAGAACTGTTTTTCGTTTTTGTTGTATTACAGCTATGTATTATTAATTTGGTTAGGTCAGAGCTATGGAATATTAAATCCTCCATATTTTCTTACTACATCTTTCACTACTATCCTTTCCTACCCTCAGCTGTACATAAACTACAGGTTATACACTTCTTTTTAAAACACAAAAATGTGAAATTATCGGTATGGTATCGGTTATTGGCAATGAGAAGCAAGTTATTATTGATTATTGATATCCGTTGAAAAAACTCCATATCTGCGCATCCCTAGTTGCAGGCACAGTAGCATCCCGCTGTTATCTGCAACATCTCTGCATCTGCATCCTGCAACCTCCCACAGCTCTAAGTACAAACTGTCCACATATTTTTGTTCACTTTTATTCTTAATGTTTTGGCACTGTATAAACATTTAAAAGCACTATATAAACATGTAGTAAACAGGAGGTATAATGTAGCAGTGAGCAGGTTAAAGGAGATTTGAAGTGTTTATGAATGTACCGTATTGGTCAGCAATAATAACTTCTGTGTAGATATATACAACTGCCTTTTCCTGTCTTGTCATTCATTATCTGTTTATACAGGGTCCTTATTTTTATTAGTCATTTTACTCTCATTATTATGCCATTTTCCAGAGATGTGACCTACTCAGTGATGATGAATAATAGATGTCCTCTCTCCCACAGGAGCTCACTTATGGCGCAGCATGACTGCAAGGTAGGACACTGAAGTGCATCTGAGGTGGATGTGTGTTTGTGTGTGTGTTTGGTGTTGGGCAGAGCATTTTAAAGTGAAAGTAGGAAAAAAACAGACATTCAAAACTAGAACCCTGAGGGACCCCATAGGTGGTGTCTGACTTTTCTGAGGAGTGGCGACCCAAGGATGCAAGGTACGATCAGAACCACCTCAGAACCAATCCTGAGAGACAAACTCAGTTCTCTAGTCTGCACAGTAAAGAGTACAGTAAATAGAAGAAAAGACAGAAGACATCTTAATTCTGGTCAGTAATGTGTCAAATTTTTTGTACAGACAGTTTAAACATTATGAAAGTGTAATTTCTGCCATTTCTCCATCAAAACAATAAGAAAAGACACACTTTAAAGGCGTTGTGAAGTCACAAGGGGCCATTTGTTGCCAGTGAAAATCTATCTGACTTGACTCAGACATAAATCATGTTTACAGATGAGAAAATGTATAAAAGTTTAAGTCACGTTACGTGTAGGGTTGCAACAGTTTGAGATTTTCACCGTCAGGTAGCAGTTTAAAAAAATGTCATGGTTTCACAGAATCACGGTATCACAGAATTATTATTATTATTATTATTATTAGCAGTCAGAACGACACTTAAAGGGATGAAAACAGAAGGTTTCATGTTGGTTAAATTAATGTTATATTACTGTAATTGAAACTTGAAACCATTTTGCTCATGGAGGTATGTGTTAAAAGTCTCCTTTTTGAAAATAACCAAAAAAAAAATAAAATATACCTTTATATATACATATATATATATATATATATATATATATATGATAACCGTCAACTTTTGTATCACGGTCACCCTGAAACTGGTATATCACTGCAACCCTACTTATGTCATTTTATTCTCATGAATTAGCCACAAGTCGGACTTTATGTTAAGTTGCTATCTTGCCATTAGCATTAGACGAGTCGACTATACAGCTGCTAGGGGTGGGAGCAAAAATCGAAACAGATAGTATTGCGATATTTTTGTGTGGCAAAATCGTACTGTCACACAGTGCCAAGCTAAATTAATAATATGACAAATACAAAGTAAACTTTAGGTAGCAAACTAGCATAGTATAATAAATTGTTTTTTTCAGTCCAGTAGATACATTTAGCTGTTGCAAAGAAATGGCTGAAGTGAGATGAACAGACTGAAAACTTTATCTTATTAGATAAAACAGATGTTGTAAGTTTTCCTTTGGGACATAATGTACAGTTGAAGAAAGGTAATAAATCTCAGTATATAGCAGTGTATTTTATCACAATACTCAGTGTATCGCAACATATTCAAAATTGCAATAATATCGTCCGGACCGTCGTGGTGAAGAGGGACCTGAGCCAGAAGGCAAAGCTTTCAGTTTACTGGTCCATCTATGTCCCAACCCTCACCGATGGTCATGAGATTTGGGTAATGACTGTGGGATGGCTGGGCTCAGCCATAGGGATAGGGTAAGGAGCTTGGATATCGGGAGGGAGCTTGGAGTAGAGCCGCTGCTCCTTCGTGTGGAAAGGGGCCCGGTGAGGTGGTTTGGGCATTTGATCAGGATGCCTCCTGGGCAGCTCTTGTTAGAGGTGTTCAGGGCACGTCCAAATGGTAGGAGGCCCCGGGGTAGACCTAGAACACGCTGGAGGGATTACATATCTCATCTGGCCTGGGAATGCCTCGTGGTTCCTGGAAAGGGTTGCTGGAGAGAGGGATGTCTGGAATACTTTGCTCAGCCTACTGCCCCTGCGACTTGCTTCAGATAGGCGGTTGACGATGGATGGATGGAAAAATATTGTATCATGACTTAAATGTTGTGAAAATTATATTAAAAATAACCTCATGAGTGTGTTGAATTTTGTTGTAATCTATTGTTGTAAATCTTCTCATAGACACTGTTAGTTTACTGACAGTTGGAGCACTTTGAGGTTCAGATGGACATGAAACTCTTTGTTCAGTCATCAGTACAAAAGACAAACTGTTAGAAAACATCCATTTCATTGATGAAAACTCAACAGTACAAGTCTGCAGACAATAAAGTGGAAGGATAGAAGTCCAGTACATTTCACAAACTCCATTAAAAATCTGTTACGTGCCACTAATGGTGGGCTGAAGCTAAAGATTACGAGATTCTGGGTCAGTGTGGGATAAATTCAGCAGCTGTGATGTCAGTGTTTTGTTCCTTATTTCAACATCAAAACATTCTGGATTTGCTTCAGCTCTACATGGCAACACCCGCTGAGACCTCTGGGTAGTGTGGCATTTTAGAGCCATGATGAGAAAAACAAAGCAGATGTAACTTTACAGTGAAGAAAAAAAAAACACCTCCGACCTCTTTGTTACTCTGTTAGCGAGTAAAGCTTTGGTTCTTTGGCTCTGCCTGCTCATGGTTAACATGGACAATGAAAGTATTTTTGCCTCCTGTGAAATGTTTCTGAAACTAAAACTTTTAAAGATTAATTTCTCTTACATTTGAATCACGCCTTGCTGATATCATGTACACCAGAAATGTGTGTTGTGTCAAACTGGATGCACAGATGTGTTGTTGAACATACACTCATCTAAATCTGCACTGGATTGTTGAGAAGCTGCCTGGTCACACATGACTGTCTAATCTAATCCTCTCTGAGACCGAACCATGTGACGGCTCAGTTTCAAGTCACAAATCACTCACTCACCTTGTGAAAGATTCATCAATCAGGTACACCATAAGAGAAAAAATAATTTGAGAATAAAGCCAAAATATTATTTTACTACTCTGTGGTAGTAAACAGTTGAGAGCAGTGTGCCAGAGCCAAGTGAGTGATGAGGATGACCTCAGGTTTTAGGTTTCACCAATAAGCAGAGAGCGCAGTCATGCCATCGGAAAGTGATTAGTGGGCTCTGTGACTCTGAAAATGATATGAAAGACAGTCAGATGCTTGTCTACAGACAGATCCTGGTACCAGCGGGAGAGCCAAATGAGGGGAGAAGCAAAGGTGACCCGCGGTATCATTTATGAGATAGTGCGTAGCATCCATGGTGTACCAGGGGACGACAGCCCTAAATGGTTTGTGCCAAAGAATATTCTGATTTATAAATCCCTGCGTACACCTGCCAGTGAGCATTTTCCTTTTATAAATCCCAAATCAACTTGGAATGGTCCGTACGTGAATCCGCCTCATATCTCACCCTCTACAGGCACCTCATGAATGCTGATGTGTTGAAATGAGCCTGCTATGAATGAGTCATGGCAACACCGAGTGTCCGAGGGGGAGAATGTGAAATAGTGAGCAGAATTTGATTTCAGAACTGAAAGGTGCTTATGGAAAAGTTATGTCTCACAACTGCTGGTTTGAATGTTTATGAAAAACTGGATCTATAAGTAACATGTGATATTAAATGAAAATTTAATGTGTGCACATTTCATTTCTACAATCTGGCTTCAGTTTACCACCTCACCATCTGCATCGCCAGCTTCTCCTGTCTCCAAAGTGCGCGTCTGCATGGGTCCTGGACTGTCCATGACAACTTCATATATGGCTGTATTTTCTGCTGTATTTAAATTCTTGTCAACTAAACTAAACTAAACTAAACTAAAGTTTCCATATAGGTGTGCACATTCTCCTGTCAAGTTTGTTTTTATAGAACACA
The DNA here is from genome assembly GCF_011397635.1 of Epinephelus fuscoguttatus. NCBI lineage: Eukaryota > Metazoa > Chordata > Actinopteri > Perciformes > Serranidae > Epinephelus > Epinephelus fuscoguttatus. The sequence goes on along the minus strand of NC_064766.1, from coordinate 21,396,276 downwards.
ACTTATGTGTGAGAAATGGCGTACTCCTCTTTCAGGCCTCATTTTGGGTGTATGCAGCAGTTATAAATGAGACTCCTGAGCTGTATGCTGGTCATAAAAACTGCAGGTCTTCAGAGAGTAAATATATGAGTAGCTGTAGGCCTCAGTATGGACTGTCAGGAAATGCCAAAACATGCAGTCCAGTCTTTATTTAAGCATATTCATTTCATCGTATTTCATTGCACGATAATATTAGCACGTCAGCTGTATCGGCCAATAAAATGAACTGTTAGAATTGGGCAATATGCTTTTTTTTTTAAATTTTGCACAATGACTGAATATTACATACATTGAAAAGCATTGTATTTCATGTCTCCATCCGCTGGTGGGCCGTCATGATAAGAGTATGCATGCATAGTATGATGTTAATGCCATTACAGAGGAGAGCTGATGATCAGTTAAAAGTAGGTGGAGAAAACAGTGGATATATCGATATCAGTATCAGTTATCAGCCACATATGTTGTTATATACTGGCAAAAAATCCAATATCGTGCCCACCTAATATATATGTGTGTGTGTGTGTGTGTGTGTGTGTGTGTGTGCGCCACTGTGTATAAAAGGAAACAGTATGTACGCTAACTGTACTACTTTTCAAATGAAAAACTCTGGGAATATGTCTGTGTTATATATTTATCATCTACAAATAGTAGTAATAGTATAGTTGATTTTTTTGCTGGATTTACATACCATAATAACTTCTCTGTCTGGATGTGTTTGTCCTCCTTACATTTGAACTTTTACCACTTGGTGGAGCCTGAGCACATAAAGAAGGTTCAGGTGACAGTATGAAAGACTTAGTAAACCTCCCCACATGACCTTAAACACCAGACTGAGCACAGACTGTGGAATAACATCACAGGATCAACATGCCCAGTCAGTTACTATGGGGTGAAAAAGAAGAAGAAGGTTAATTTCCTCTCAAAAAAACTCGTCTCGGCGTAATGTCACTGTTAAATTAAGCTGCTCTTGTTTATTTTATAGACTTTATTATTAGATTAGATTAGATTGATTATTGTGTTGTACTTTCAATGACTTAACTTAATGTTGATCATTCACTGGTGATGCTTTGTTTCGACCACACACAAAGCAAAATGTAACTTATTTGGCAGCTCTGGCCTCTGCACAGTGAGACACATGTCCTCTTTTGCCTCTCTCCACTGGAGTCACCTATCTGACTGTCACCACTCCCCCCCGTCATTTGGCACCCCAACTGCATGAAGGGACAGAGCTGTCCTCCCTCTCTGTCTCCACATTCTGTGTGTGGTTCACATCCTCCTCCTCTTCATCATCATCCACCTGAATATTACTATCTGACCTGTTGAAAGTGGGCTGTTTGAGTTATGCTGCGTTCACACCAAACATGGTACAAATTTTCACATGGCATTACTGAGAGAGTTTGAACGCTATAATATTTTGTGTCGACGCTTCATACGTGCAAATCACTCAGCTCATGTTCGTGTTAAATTGCTGAATTGATGAATGAACTTCCACGGGTAAGTCCTCTGTGTCATTCGTCCGCAGAGGATCTCAATGCTGATTGGCTATAACAGCACAAATTGGTCGCTGAAATTCGGATTTTTTTAGCTTGTTTCATTCCCACCGCTTAATTCGCATCATTTGCGCATCGTGTCAATCTCGCCAATGTGAATTTGCATCTATTCACATCTCTATATTGACTTTATATGTAATTCACTCAAATTGGTTTATTCGCGACTGGTGTCTGTGAGCCCTGTTCCTCTGCCTTGTTGTGGCTGTGTCCCACCACCACATCCGAAAAACACAAAAAAATCTAACCTGGTCCAAAAAAGTGCTAAAGTTTCGGACTGTGTGCAAATATGGTTAACACAACATGAGGTTGTATTTATTTTTAGATGTGCAACACTATCAGCCGACAAAAACAGATTCAGTGTTGAAAGGCCTTCAGTCTAACTTCTGTTAATCCACTTTACTTGTCACTGTACTAACTCATGTTTACACTTCATGTTAGCTCACTGCATGGCTGTGCATCTATAGCGCAAGAGCCATATTTTACCGTTTTAACCTTGTTTGGAAAATTGATGCACAAGTACCGTCTTTTATAGTTTATATTTCATAACAACAGGTACGCAGAAACCTGCTCAGTCACATTTAAAAACGAGGAAATAAATATTTGCATCATTAACATTTTCGTCACGTCACGTCTCGTCTCGTCAATGAAAATGAAACACAGATTTCGTCTTAGTTTTATTAGCAAGATCTATTTTAGCTCATCATCATCTTGTTTTGATCATGGGAAAAAGGTTGTTGACAGATATTCTCGTCATAGTTTTCGTCAACAAAATTAACACTAATTGCACTTGGTAAAACGGTCCATGCTGTGAATTTCTGACCCTACCAGTCTAGCTTGTGACTGAAAGGATGTAGACTTTGCGTAGAAACCTGCCATTGGCTGCCTATCTCAAACAGAACTCTCCCCTTCCACTTCCTGCGTGTTACCATTATCAAAATCCCCATTGCTACCTAAAACTAGTCTTGCATCGCCATAACAGCATAGCTACGCTCACAGATAACTGAACCTCCTACCTGCCAGTCAGACAGCATCAAACCATAAGCCTTCTCCAGTCCGCTCTAAGTGGAGTCCTGCGGGATCAGCTGTGAAGTTCAGCGGCCGGTGGCTGCTAGCTCCGCTGCCGTTCAGCGGTTAACAATTGGAGCTAACTGCTAACAGCCACCTCTGCAACTAAGAAACTTCAAAAATCCATACAGCAGCTCCACCATCCACAGTCAGACACACACGGCTGATTATCTACTGCTGGCCGAGTTTGCCAGCCTGTTGCTCATGTGGCATTTGAAGATAACTGTAAGCATGGCTGCTCTCGACTGTCAATGTCTGGTAAAACAATCCACGTTGCAAATTATTGACCCAACCGGGCCGACTGAGTTGAGTGAGTTGTCTGGCTCACAGGATGTAGACTATGTGTATAAGCCTGCTGTTGATGGCCTATTTCAGATAAAATTCTTGCCCTTCCACTTCCTGCTTGTGACTGTCTTCAAAATCCCCAGTCACTTCGTGAAACTAGTCTCTCATAGCCAGACCTATCTCCACACGTTGTTGATAGATATATGATGGGTTCAGTCAGACCTTTCACTAGCGCTGACACAGCTATGTGAGACTGTAGTGGAGGTGGGGGGAGTCACATTGGTCGAGGGAGAGGTGTGCAGTTGTCCCTTTCTCAATGCAGCTGCTGGCCCTGAAGGCTCGGTGGGATTCAGCAGAGGTGAGAGGGATTTGTGGGCGCCAGGCTGGATGCAACACATCTGAGTTATATAACTGATAAGCGGGTAAGTCCAGGTCAGGGGCGACTCACAGAGTGTTTTGGTACAAAGAAATAACCCTGGTTTCCATCTCACAACAATAACAGTAATCTGAGGTAGAAAGACTGAATGTAATGGAGCTAAACATGTGGTCTGTATTGATAAAAAAAAAATAAAAAATTTGCCTGTGGCCCACCGCAGTAGATTTAAAAAGGAGGTGGTAACAGTTAGCAGCTAACTCAAAGAAGGAAAACAGCGGCCATAAGTGTCAAAATTGGGAAAACAATGACGTCCGGGAGCTCCTTACCCTCCGAGCAGAGGACAAGATCAGCCGCCATATAACAGGGACGGTAAATGATTGCTATTGACATGTTAATGCCATTGTTATTGTTGCTAAAGCACTGCTAATGCATATATTATATGTCACACTAGAGGCTGACGCTGTTGCATTACATGTCATGACTGTCACGTCTCTTGTGATTCCTTGATGCCAGCATGCTGACTAAAATCACCCACTGGAGTGGCATGATGCTGTCGTTGCTTGGTTTTGTGTAAAAATGCAAAAGAGGCATGATAAAGGGACTTGTAGTGGCCCTCAAGCGATCTCTTTGTAAAAAGGACTATTGTCATGGAGGTTTTAAAGGTCCAGTGTGTGAGATTTAGGGGGATTTAGTGGCATCTAGTGGTGAGGATTATAGATTGCAGCCAGTTGAAACTTCTTCAGGTTAAGATTCCTTCATGTGTTCATTGCTGAGGTGGTTTTTACCAGGTGCCGAATTATCCACAGAGGTCTCTTTCACTCCAAAACAAACGGACATGGTGGTTTAAACCGGTAAAAACACTGAATAAAGCAGTTTCACTTTACAAATCAGTTTTTCTCCGATGCTGTTTGGTATGTTGGAGATGGGAGGCTCTTGCACCTCTGATAATTTAAGGACCCAGACACAAAAACCAAACTGATGTCAGAGAACTAGCGGCTACGAGAGCCCCCTGCTGCATCTCCTGGCGTCGCCATGTCTCGGCCAAAAAGTTGCGCATGAACACACCAAACCAACAGCCAATAAGCATGTGCATTCTTCACCTGCATGAACGGACATACCCATCCACACCAGCAGATGGCGGTCATCTGTAATCCAAAAAGGGAAACTGGAAGACTGTTTTGACGCTAGTTAGCCAGTTAGCACATTAACAACACAATCCAAACGTTGAAAGAACAGACAATATTTACCATGCGCCACTGAACAATAACACAAGCCGTCAGGAAACGTCTGCTAAGAACTCAATAGCTAAAGAAAAATGATCTCACCTTATGTAACAAGTTTGTTTTTGTCTCACTCGCTCTTCACTTTGGCTCTTGTTTACTTTTCTCACTTCCATTTCTCATCTTGTGCGCTGAGCTGAACCTCCAGTCAGAGTGATTTCAACGGGCTCTGCTGTGCCGCTGGGCCAACAGTATGTTTTCTTTGCCTTAGAATGAGACGTTTATATCTACATAGGGAGCGGGTCCCCATCGCCATGTTGCACCATCATGTTTCCACAGTTGCCCAGAACGCACAAACCAAACACTGGCTCTAGATAGGCCCATTCACGTTTTCACATCGGCTACTATATTTGCCAGCCCCTCCACAACAAGAGCATCAGAAAAGCGTTTGTTTTGGAGAGGAGGAGACCTCTGTGGATAATTTGGCTCCCAGTAAAAACTTCCTGAACGTCTGGACCTTAAGGCTCTGACACACCAAACTGACGGTTGGCCATTGTCGAAAGCTGAGCTGCTGGTGAGTGTCTGCCACTCCTGTAGCTCAGCTTTCAACAATGGCCAACCGTCAGTTTGGTGTGTCAGAGCCTTAAGGTCCAGACGTTCAGGAAGTTTTTACTGGGAGCCAAATTATCCACAGAGGTCTCCTCCTCTCCAAAACAAACGCTTTTCTGATGCTCTTGTTGTGGAGGGGCTGGTAAATATAGTAGCCGATGTGAAAACGTGAATGGGCCTATCTAGAGCCAGTGTTTGGTTTGTGCGTTCTGGGCAACTGTGGAAACATGATGGTGCAACATGGCGATGGGGACCCGCTCCCTATGTAGATATAAACGTCTCATTCTAAGGCAAAGAAAACATACTTATTATATTACATTCCATTTCTGTCAGTGTATCCCCCTGAATCCCACACACTGGAGCTTTAAACGTTCCCTGTAACTCATAAATTCTTAAAGTATAACTCCATTTATCTGTTTGATGTTTGACAACAGTAGCAGTTTGATTCATTGCAGGTTCCTTTTGTCCTAATTTACATATCCAGGATTAAATATCTCTCTTTACCCTCTGCCTTTCTCTCTCTGTCTCTGTCTCTGTGACATTTGGCCGGCAGGGTGTTTTGGATTGTGTTGTTGTCACCTGCTGTTGTCTGTCAGAGGTGTCTTGTGGGTAGTTGTACATCAGGCTCAGAGCAAGTCTCGAGCAAAGGCTTGTGGGAGATTAGCTACTGACCCAAAATGCGAGCTGACAGCTGGGATGTTTGAGCCAACAATGTGTGTGTGTGTGTGTGTGTGTGTGTGTGTGTGTGTGTGTGTGTGTGTGTGTGGTGAATGTAGTCTAAAACGTAACATTGAAATAGAATAATAGAGTTCCTCCTCTATTTTGGTTCTGTTTTATGGCTCATCAAAGTGTGTGACTTTGACACAGAAGTCTGAAAAAAGAAAAAAGCAATCCGCACACCAAAAGACACAGAAGTCAACAACTGTTTACATCCTGTTTCCTACCAACCGTCACAGTCTGCTTCTTTAACCTGTGATGACCACTAAAGCTGAGCTAGGACCACAGGGGCCATATTCACAAAGCTTCCTCGTACAAAGAGTTGCTCCTAGTGACAAAATTCTAAGAAAATTCTTAGAATTGAGATGTTTTCTTAGAATTTCCTCTTAAAGTTAAGACTAGGACCTTGTAGAGATAAAAGTTATTCACAAAGCATCTTAGCCCTTAAGAGAGCTCCTAAGGTGAAAGACTGGTAGGAGCAGGGAGGAGGGCTTCTAAGAGGTTTAGGAGTTTCCTAAGCAGAGGAGAAAATGGTGGAAACACAAAGAGGTCGGAGAAATGGTCTCTAAACACAAAATGACAGCGAGTAAATGAAATGCTACAGATGAGATTGAGCAGGGAGAATATTTGAGGTTGATCTCATTTGGGATATGCACACATTTCGCATCTAACAAAATAAAGCTATAACACCAGAAATAAAATAATCACAACACTAAGATATTTGAAAAACTGGGGCGTCGGTGGCTTAGTGGTAGAGCAGGCGCCCCATGTACAAGACTGTTGCCGCAGCGGCCTGGGTTCGACTCCAGCCTGTGGCCCTTTGCTGCATGTCACTCCCTCTCTCTCTCTCCCCCTTTCACACTTGTCTGTCCTGTCCATTATAGGCAAAAATGCCCCAAAAAATATCTTTAAAAAAAAAAAGATATTTGAAAAACTGGAAAAATGCAACAGTGCAGGAGTGATGTCTGTCTCAACCTTAGATCAGCTAAGTGATCACACTAACGGACAACACTGTCAATCTCATATTGTGATGCAGTCAATTTCATTTCCACTGGGTGTCCTCACACCTTGCAGGCTCACAAAGGGGTGTGTCTGTGACAACCAATCACACCTGTCAGAAGAAAGCATCACACTTACCAACAGGGTCAACCACACCTCTTCACTATGATAAAAGTTTCTGTCTCTTCCTCGCTCAGAGTTGCTCTGAGAACTTTCCTGTATCACTCCTAAGCTGGGACTCCTCACTAAAAGTTTTTAGGCTAAGTTAGGAGCTCTGTGAGAGTATTCCCAGAATGTCTGTGAATACGGCCCCTAGAGTTTTACCAATTTTGAAATCGGGTTGCATCACCCATGTAAGGAGAAACTTCACAGATGTTCTTCTCTCCAATCTTAAACATGCACACACTACAAGATTTGATAATAATGGCCAACACACTCAAGATATCATTTAAATTATTGTGCCAGAGGGAGCATGAATTCACCACTTCAGCTTCGGCTCTTCTGACAACCACAGCATATTGCTGGCTCCTGCCTACTCACCTGTGGTAAAGAGGACAGAGAAAGTGACTAAGGACATCAAACAGTGGACACCTGACAGCGTTGACAGGCTGTGAGGGTGTTTTGAAACCACTGACTGGAACATCTTCACATCCTCTTCCACTGACATCAGTGAGCAAGTGGAGACAGTGTCTGCATACATCTCTTTCTGTGTGGACAACATCATTCCCACCAAAACAGTCACAATCTTCCCAAACAACAAGCCTTGGGTGACCAAAGAGCTGAAGAAAAGAATCTTTTTCACTGGCTCGGAAGCAGAAAAGAAGGAGGTCAACAGAGAAGTTAAACGTGCTATAAAAATTGCCAAGCTGAGATACAAAAACAAAGTGGAGCAGACTTTTGCACAGGGGAATCTCCGCTCAGCTTGGCAGGGCCTTAAGAACATGGCAGCAGTGAACTCGGTCTCCACCAGCCGCAAGCCCATCCAGGTTGCAGGTAGCAGCTTCACATCACTTCCTAATGACCTCCACGCTTTCTTCACCAGATTTGAAAAAGACAACAGCACCCAGCTCAAGTTAACCATCTCCACACTCAGATCTGACGACTCTGTCCTCTTCATCAACACAGAGGAGGTGGTGAGAGCCCTCAAAAAGACCAAAATGAGCACAGCTCCTGGACCAGACAACATCTGTGGGCGGACCTTAAGGCACTGTGCTGAGCAGCTGGGAGGTGTGTTCCAGCATCTGTTCCAGAGCTCTTTTACCAGCAGCACGGTCCCCAAGACATGGAAACACTCTACAGTGATTCCAGTCCCAAAGAAGGGCAGCACTAAGGTCCTGAATGACCTCAGACCTGTGGCTCTCACCTCTCTGGTGATGAAGACTATGGAGAGGATCTTTAAAGGTCACATCACCAAGGTAACTGACCCAATGATGGATCCACTTCAGTTAGCATACCGGGCTGGCAGAGGGGTTGATGATGTGAAAATATTCATTCTGGGTACCATCCTCAAGCACCTGGAAACCCCCAACACCACAGCCAGACTCCTGTATGCAGACTTCTCATCAGCATTCAACACCATGCAGCCACACATCTTAGCTGAAAAACTCACCACCCACTTCCACCTGGATCACCAACTCACCCTGTGGATTATAGATTTCCTCACCAACGGGTCACAGAGAGTGCTGGTGAACAACACCCTCTCCGACATCCTCTTCACCTCCACTGGCTCTCCACAAAGCTGTGTCCTCTTCTCTTCATCCTCTACACCGATGACTGAAGGTCCACCCAGCCAAACTGCCAAATTGTGAAATTTGCTGATGACACAGTCCTCCTGTCTTTGCTCTCAGGTCACACACAACATCACAGCTCAGCTCTGCAGGAGTTTGTGGAGTGGTGTGAAAACTCCTGTCTTGAGCTCAATGCAAACAAAACCAAGGAGATGATAGTGACCTTCTCCTCCAAGCAGAGACAGCTGGCTGAGGCAGCCACCACCATCATACAAGGGAAGACAGTGGAGATTGTGGAAGAGTATAAGTACCTGGGCACAATATTTGACAGCACTTTGAGGTTTTCCTCCAACATTGAGGAGATCCTCAAGAAATGCCTGCAGAGAAAGCACCTTTTCAGGAAACTGAATTCATTCGGGTTCAGCAGAGACATTCTCACCACTTTTTATTACTCCTTCATTGAGAGTGTGATAACTTTCTCCTTCATCTCATGGTTTCACTCCATCACCCTGCGGAACAGGAACCGCTCACTGAACACGGTTAAAGTCTGCTCCAAAATCATCGGACACCCTGTCCAAGCTCTAACCACCCTGTGTGAACAGCAGACTGTGAAATCAGCGCGCAGTATCCTTTAGGACCCCTCTCATGTGCTGTTCCCGGCGTTTGAGCCGCTCCCCTCAGGACGCAGACTTCGCTGCCCAGGCTGCAGTACTCAAAGGAGAAAGACAAGCTTTGTTACCAGGGCTGTCCAGCTCCTGAACTCCCAAACCCAACCCCACTGATTCAGTATCCGCACCATTGCCCCCCTACCTCCACCATGCACTTTATATTAACTTATAGTATATTTCATGGACTTAAGCACTTCCAACACTTTAATGCATATCATGTAGCATCCTTTTTATTGTCTATGTTGTCTTGTCAAATTGTCTGTATGTGTTGTTGTGCTACTCTGTGTGCCTTTTAATTGCCCCTCGGGGACAAATAAAGTGTTTTGAATTGAATTGAACTGAACTCACATATTGGGAAGCAGGCGTTAACAAAGCGGAGACTGACATGCAACAACTTGCTGTACTGTAGAAAAGATCTCCTGTGGCGTTGTGTGGTGCTCCTTGGTGGTCTTAGTCTGCAGCTGGATGTGCTCTGATATGACTTCAAAATGGCATGCAGGGGGTGAGAGGCGTTGTCCAGGATACTGAGTAGAATTCTCAGCATCTTCCTCTCTGACACCTCCACTAAAGACTTAAGTTCCAGTCCCAGGATGGAACCAGCTCTCCTGATGAGCTTATTTAGCCTGTTAGCATCAGCTGCCTTCGCCCTCCTGCCCCAGCACACGATAGCATACCTCAGGGTTCTGTTCTTGGTCCACTTCTTTTTAGCCTATACATTAATAACTTACCACTGTCATGTGTTGGAGCAGGTTTTCAGATGTATGCGAACGATACAGTCATACATGTATCTGCTAAAACCGCTCTGACAGCTTCTAAACAGCTGTCATGTCACTTACAGCCCATTGCAAGTATGGTTTGGAAAGGTTCTGCCAGGGCTCACTCATCAACAGAAGCTAATGTCTTAAACCTAAATATCAATGGACAGCATATCAAACAGGTTCAGGAGGTGAAATATCTCAGCCTCATATTAGATTCCCAGCTAAAATTCTAGAAGCATGTTAAGATGGTGAGCAGGGTTGCAAAAGCAAATTTATCAGAGACTGTAAACTGCAAACAGTTTCATGCATACTATGATTTTTTTCACATTTAAGTTACTGTGTAACCTCTTGGTCACAAGCGGCATATACAATGACTAAGCCTGTTTTGATGATATACAATCGAGAAATTAAAATTTAGGACAGGAAACCAACAAGAGTGCATCATTGCCATGTTCTTCAGAAAGTTTTGATAATTTCATTACTTTTGCCAATTTCAAACTCATCCATAAATGCATACATATTGAGGCTCCCCAGGTGCTCAGTGTCCTCCTGTATAGGAAATTAGCAGGTCTCTCTCTTTGTGATTGTGATGGCGGGCATGTGAAATTGCTGTAGTTTGAACAACAGCCTGAAAGCTAGAGAAAGTTTGAGCTGGCAAATGAGCAGGGAGGTGTGGTCACTGGTAAGATGGGGAGAAGTTTACAGTTCATGAACACATACTACTACCCATATTGAAAATCGGCAACGTACCGTTGAACTTTAACCCAATAGTTTTTGTATGTAACTGACTAGAAAACTGACCAGACAACGGTGATTAATCACTTTTTAACTTCATTTGTAACTGTTTCAGGAGGCAGGTGATCACATCAGAAAATGATCATGGTTTCTTCTGGATGGAAAATGACATAAAAGTATTTTGGTATCTTGTTGGAGAATTATTTGGATTGTGCTTCAGGAAAATGAGATCCTGACTGAGATAAATAAACATATAGTAAACATATGGAGCACGATCATCATATTTAAGTGTGTCTATAAAAAGACATGTCATTCTCATATGTAGACAGATGTCATGTGACTTTAAATGGATTTTGTTTTCGTGGCTCCAAGGAAAGACTCGCTGTGCCGCAGTTGGTTCCCACAACAAACATAAAGTGTCTTAAGAGTTGTGAAACCTGAGTGCAGTGTGTGTGTGTGTGTGTGTGTGTGTGTGTGACTCAGCTGTTTCTCCACTGGTTCAGAGGTGTGACATGAAGCAGTCGAGCCAATCAGGTCACTTGACACAGTTGGGGGGTGTGCTTCAGAACGGACCCCCTGATTGGACCGAGGGCAGACTGGTAGAAAACAACACAACAAACCAGCCGTGAGTTTCATCACACTCAACTGATGTGATCATGTCATATAAACAAGAGTCATGGGGTCACATTTTTATTGACATATATGGCCTTAAATTGAAATCTGATTGACCAAATGATTCATCTTTAAATAACATGTTTTGTTACTTATTGAAAAAAATGTTACAAAGTTTAATTATGTTGAAATTTGCAGATTAAAGTTTACAACCATAAATACTATTAAACAAGTAGGTGGTTACATGACAGAGCACAGCTCATTGATTTTCTGATTTGATTTTAGATGCTAAAGAGCAAAACAACAGATATAATCAGGCTGAAATTGTCACTGTTGGGGTGGCTTTTTATTTTACATTCTCCACAAGCTTTTAATGTGGATGATTTACAATTGCTCTTGATGCAATGTATTTACCTTTCAAGTGAAATAAAGATAAAAGCTGCCGGCTATGAAGTATATGAAGTATATTTTGATCAATAGTTTAATCACAGTTGTAGAGTGTAGAGACTGTCTTTACCCTTCTCATCTGTGTTTATACCCTGTGTTAGTAATCCACTGATAAACAGTTATTTTATTTTTATGCCTCTGTGCTAGCGACATTATATTTTTGGGTTGTCTGTCCTTAATATACTTTACTAATCCCTGAGGAGAAATTCAATGTTTTCTCTCTGTTGTCATACACAGACACATGTACAAACAGGACTTATGCATTAAATGGAGTGATGTCAGAGCGAGCTGCCTGTGGACAGGCCCCCCTAGCAGTTAGGGGTTCGGTACCTTGCTCAAGGGCACCTCAACAGTGCTCAGAAGGTGAACTGGCACCTCTCCAGCTACCAGTCCACACTCCTCTGGATGTAGAGTTGAACTGGCAACCTTCCCAAACTAAGTCCCTGTGGACTAAGCTACTGCCACCCTGTATGTATGTACATCCAAATTCTCCTGAACGCATTATCGCCAGAACAACTTGAGAGATTTTCATAAAATTTGGCACAAATGTCCACCCGGACTCAAGAATTAACTGATTTGATGGTTGAAGACCACCGTGACCTCATCCGAAGCATTCTTGTGAATAAAATAATAATATTAATATGAAAATATAATATATATTTTTTTTAAATTTGGCACAATTGTCCACTTAAACTTCAAAGGTCAAGGTCAGTGCGACCTCACAAAATAGCTTTTTGGCCATAACTCAAGAATTCATACACTAGTTATGACAAAACATCACACAAGTGATGACATTTTACATCCAAAAGGTCAAAGGTCAACTTCACTGTGACTCATCATGTTTGCCAAAAACACTTTTCTGGCCATTACTCAACATCATATCTCAGGAACAGAGTGGGAGACATTTGGTCAGATACTGAACTGGTGAAACTAATCTTGAAACTGAGCTGATTGCTGACTTGACAAATTAAATGTTCAAGGTTCAGTTTATTGTCATTCAAACATGTCAAAAACACGAGGGAACAAAATTTGTTACCCAGGTCCAGCAGCGTACAGAATAAATAACGATTTAAGACAGACCTTCAGTAAATAATGAAATAACCTAAAAGACTATAATAAATGGAACACATGGTTAAAAAACCAAGCAGCATGTTAAAGCGCAGGCGTCAGCCTTTAAGCCAGAGAGTTCATAAGCCTCACAGCCTGTGGGAAGAAGCTGCACTTAAGCCGTGTTGTTCTGGCTTTGAGGCTGCACAGCCTTCTCAGAGGTGTACAACTGGGACGCAGTAATAATTCTAATTTCACCAATATAACAGCATAGTGATGTCTAGAGTCTGCTCTATGCACCTAAAAAACAGTGCAGTATCACACTTGAGCTTGCTGTTGTTGAATCATACGAAGTAGTGTTTGAGGCGGTGGCAACAACTGAAGCAACACTTTGGCTAGCTGTCTTTTATTTATCTCCAGTTGTACGTCAGTTTACCCTCCTAGCTTACCACAACATCTCCAGTGTCGTGTTTACTGAACATTGTATTTCCCTTAAAACTAACTGTGAACATCTGAGCAGCACCCAGGAAGAATTTGCGCAACATCCAAGAGGGCATGTGTGTAGTAACCTTGCATTACCCATCATGATGATGTAATCATGTGAAAACTGTAAAAATCTCCTTTATGGGTATTTTTGAAATTTTAATTTCATTTTTTTTTTTTTTAAATGTGAAGCTAAAATGTGCCAGGGACATTTCACAATACAAATCAAAATGTTCAGGTTGTTCTTATGTATTGTAGTGCCTCATGTTAGGGAACAGGTTAAAGGGCCAGTGTGTAATATTTGGCATGGTTTATTGTCAATCTGAATCTGAATCTGAATATTCTATCCATTAATATGTTTATACAAGTGTATGATCGCTGTAAAATAAAATTTGTTTTATATATATATATATATATATATATATATATAGCAAGGGCCTTGCTTTAGAGAGGTCGCCAACTTGCGCCGCCATGTATGTAAGACAGCCCCAGTGGACAATCCAGCCAGCCAGAGAACGCGTTTCGCGTGTATAAGTAGTAAGTTTTTTTAGTTATAAAGTTTGCGAATGGACCACACTTACCATGCAAGAGGAGAGAATGAACCCGAACCGTCATCTGCGAGGAGAAGAAGACGAAACTTCACTCCTTGTGATGCACTCTCTGCAGCGCTTTTCCTCCTGATGATATATCTCCCCAACGATGGTAGCAGTAGCACCGAATCCCATTCTGTGCATTCAGCCTCTCTTCTCGCCCGCTCAGCATCAAACACATGGAGTTCCTCATCTGTATGCTCCGGCTCAAACAGGTATGGCTCTGGGTCTGTGTCCGCTACAAAAAACTCTTCAAAATCGCGTTCAAAGTCACCCATTGCAGCTACTATCGTCCGGAGATATTGCTAGGCTAAATAAACAGCTGAGCTCTGTTTACAGGCTACGCTGTCAGTCAGTGTGCGGGCTGGAGATTGAGCAGAGAGGGGAGGGGGTCCCCACTCGGAATGGTAAACGAGTATGTGTGTATGAAGTGTGTCTGTTACGCTAGAAGAGTCAGAGTTTGGGACGGAGTGGAGTGTTACCGGAGTTTCTGGAGTGCTCAAATAAACTGGCCTTTTTCCGGAACGCTCCTCTGGTCTCCTGCTCGTGAGGGATTCATTACAATATCGTAACATGGCTTAGATTTCTAAATAAACATTCACCTCGTCGCTAGATAGACCTACTCCTGAAAAACTCGTGCGCAAGGCTTTTTGTCCCTACGAGGCCACCGTCATTTACCCGACGGGAGGGGTGAGTGAGTGAGCCCTGCAATCTAGAATTTGACCACTGATGTCACTGTTTTCAACCCATTTTACACACTGGCCCTTTAATGTGCTGGCAGATTTGTCTGTTTTATAAAACAGTAGTAAGTTTGAAGAAATATATAAATAAATATGGACAAAAGTAAAAAAGAAGTAAAATGGAGATTTTTTAAGTAGATAACCAGCTATAGTACTCAATCATACAGAACTCAAATAACAGGGCTGTGATATGACCTCAAATTTATATTAAATTTTTTATTATTATTATTATTATTATTATTATATTTATTTATTTTCCTTCTTTCCTTTTCCTCCTTGTGTTGGCTCATTTGTAATTTTACATTTTAGCAAAAACACTTATTTGCTGTCTTGCTGAAGGCTATTTGAGAACATCGATACCAGAGCTGGGTTAAAGTATTTGATTCATCCAATTCAAATTGACCTTCATTTGAATGACCTGATATCGATTCATAAAATCTGAGATTGGTCCTTTAATATACGTTTTTTCCTACGCTTGCGTGAAGCTTTAACCCCGTTATTCTAGCTGGTAAAAAATGGGCTCTGGCGCTAAATTATTAATGACTGATGTCTTGAGATGCTCCGACATTAATAGGTCTATATACATTATCCGTTATTATCTTACATCCACCTGGTGGGAGCCCCCCGGGGCAGACCCAGAACATACTGGAGGGATTACATATCTCATCTGGCCTGGGAACGTCTGGGATCCCCCAGGAGGAGCTAGAAAGCGTTGCTGGGTAGAGGGGCTGGAATAGTTCGCTCAGCTTGTTGCCACCATGACCTGACTCCAGATAAGCCGATGAAAATGGATGGATTGGATGTTAGCTTACTTATTTACATTTGGGTGTAATTTCTCATCGTGCTGCAGCAGCCGCTCCTCCTGTTGTCTGTGCGTCGGGGCAGCTGCGCCACTTTCACGCACACACACACAGACACAAAAAGATGGAGTAGAGATGCTGCAGTGGAGACAAAGAAGTGAAGGTAACTTGAGCTTAAGACAACTATGCTTGTTACTCAATAAAACGTCCTCGAGGAAGAAGTCAGTACTTTAACAATATACCTGTTTAGCGACATGGAAACATGTAGTAAAGCAAAATTTCAGTCTGGAGGACAGGAGGACTGATACTGACTGATGTCTGTGTTCTTAATTCTTCTAAACTTCACTCAGTGTTGTGATTTCAGGTATATGATTTATTTTATTGACATTTTAGATTTGTTTCCAGTGAAATTTGACTTTATATTGTGACTTTGTGTCATGATCCTGGGTTTTTATTCATACTCTCATATCTTGTGGACTTCATTTTGGAGTTTTCTGTTTGTGTTCCTCCTTGTTTCATGTTACTCATTCATGTTTAATCTGTTTCCTGCTTTATTTTGTTGATACTCTCCTATTCCGTCATGTCTGGTTTTACTTCCTGTATTTGTGTGTTTTCCTGCCTGTTTTCTGTCACACCTGTCCTTCACCTGTCTCGTTTGTCCTTCCCTCTTCCCAGAGTCTTCCCTCCACACCTGTTCTGTATTAGTCTTGTTTGCTCCACCCTAGTGTTCCCCACCACACACCTGTTGTTAGCCAATCCCCATTTCCCTCCAGCTGTGTCTCGTTCTTGTAATTAGTTCTGTGTATGTGTGTTTATTAGTCTCAGGGGTTGTGAGTTCAAGCCTCAGCTGATGCAAAAGGCAGATTGTGTTGCTAAATTCCTAAATGTCTTCCAATTCTTCTGCTTGTTGCTCAGAATTGCCTAAAAATGCCCGGACCTGACCCATTGCTGCGCGGCAGCTATAATTTTTTTTATTTTTACCGGAGTTCATCCTATCATCCCAGTTGGTTTTCAGTTTAGTTTTGGTTCCTCTTGTCATTTGGACTTTCTGTTATCTTTCTGTTCTGGATGTTTTTTTCAGCTTTATTAAAACTCAGTTTTTGTTGAACCTCAAACCTGCCTGCTGCTCTGCATTTGGGTGCTTCCATAACTGACACTTTATTGCTGTCACTGCTCTAGAAACAACATTTAGTTATAAAAGATTCAGTTTTAATCCTGTTCTGAATTTATTCTTTTTTTTAAATAAGTCCTTGTACACTTTACAATATTAACTCTCTGAGAATCTTTTTCACATTCTAGCAAAAATTGTTACTGTATCTGAAATATCCCTAGTTCAAGTGATATTGAATCGGAAACTGAATTGAATTGAATTGAATTGTGAATTGAAACCGAATAGATTCAGGAAATCAGTGTCAATACCCAGCCCTAATCGATACCACTGTGATGTCTGTACGCTAAACATGAAGCTACTGAGGGCTTCACAATATGCTGGAATATATACTGGAATGGTAAATTCTGTATTTAATTTCATTTATTTCATCTCTGCAAAAAAAAGAAGAAGAAAAAAATACAAATGATTTTTGCTGGCATCTGTACCAAACAAGTTTGTCATCTTATGCCTAGAAAAAGATTTGAAGGCATGGGTGTCTTTGTAGCACCACAATGCTTCATTTAAATGTATTTTGTGGACATATCTGACCTTTATCAAAAATTGATGCCACTGAACCCAAAAATACTTTTCCCCATAGACTTACATTGTGAAAGAGAGGTCTGTAAATCACTGGATACATTTTTTTTAGCCTCACAATCCCCGCAAAATGACTCATTTCACTATTGGGATTTCATCCATTTGGTGTGATAACATTTGGAAAGTTAGAAACTAGAATATCATGGGAAAAAGTTCAATATTTCTTGTCAGTTATTTCAGAAACTGAAAACTGTATGTATTCTGGACTCACACAGTCCTGAGAAGAGCTCTAATCAGCTAATTAACTCAAAACACCTGCAAAGGTTTCACAAGCCTTTATTCTCTCAGTCTGGTTCAATACAAACAACCACAATCATGGGAAAGACTGCTGACTTAACAGCTGTCCAGAAGACAATCATTGACACCCTCAGCAGAGAGGGTAACCCACAGAAGGTCACTGCTGAAAGGGCTGTCTGCAGTGATCATGGTGGTCCAAAGTCCTCTTTTCAGATGACAGTAAATTTAACATTTCATTTAGAAATCAAGGCCCCAGACTCTGGAGGAAGAGTGAAGAGGCACAGAATCCACATTGCTTGAGGCCCAGTTATGATTTGGGGCTCCATGTCATCTGCTGGTGTCGGTCCACTGTGTTTTATTAAGTCCAAAGTCAACATGACCGTCAACCAGGGGATCTTTGAGCACTACAAGCTTTATGGAGATGCTGATTTCCTTTTCCAGCAGGACTTGGCACCTGCACTAAGTGCCAAAAGTACTAGTAACTGCTTTGCTGACTATGGTGGTACTGTACTTGACTGGCCAGCCAACTCGCCTGACCCGAACCCCACTGAGAATCTATGGGGTATTGTCAAAAGGAAGATGAGAGCCACCAGACCCAAGAATACAGACGAGCTGAAGGTCGCTATCAAAGCAACCTGGGCTTTGCCTCTATGCCACGCTGCACTGATGCAGTAATTTGAGCAAAAGGAGCCCCGACCAAGTATTGAGTGCGTACCTTCTTTTCAGAAGGTCGACATTTCTGTATTATAAATCCTTTTTTGGTTGGTCTTAAGTGATATTATAATATTTTGAGAACCTGGATTTTTGATTTTCATGAGCTGTGAGCCGTAATCATCAAAATTAAAACAACAAAAGGCTTGAAATATTTCTCTTTATGTGTAATCAATCTAGAATATATGAAGGTTTAAGTTCTTGGATTATATTAAGGGGGCAAAAATGAGCTTTTCCATGATATTCTAATTTCTTGAGATGCACCTGTAAAAGGGCCACAAGATCAAGTTATTTTAACCCCATTCAATTTAGCGGAGCACTAAACCTGAAATCAGCTGATCGGCTGTGCTCGGCGCCCGTAAGTCTCTAGTGGCCTTGTTCTCTGGGCCACACAGTGCGGAAGATCAGGGTCATTTTGTACAGCAAAAATAAAGCTTTTTTGGCTTCATACACAACTTTCATCCAGGTCTCTTAATATATCCTTGTTTCCCTTATGATTTGTACCATTAAAACTCCTGCCTCTTACACACGAGAACTGCTAGTTTCCTTCAAAAACACCAAGAACACGAGAACCCAACCTGGCTTAAAGGGAATAGTGAGAAATTACAGCCTGGCCCAGTCGGCTCCACTCTGGATGGAGCAAGACTAACAATTTCCCTCTGTCCCTCATCTCTGTGCTAAGTTAGGCAGCTCCTGGCCGTAGTGTCATATTGAGTGGACAGATATTAGAGTGGTATCGATCTACTCATCTGACTTAGCAAGAATGTAGTTCCCAAAGTGTCCAGTGTTTAGGTAACACTGTCAACAGTCACATGTCCCCTCTCATCCTGCTGTCCATGCCATGTCACTGACACAAGAGGAGGGAGGGAGGGAGGGAGGGTGGTGGTGGTGGAGGGTGTTGCTGTCTCTATCTGCCCCCCAACCCCATCCCTCTGTCCTCCTGATGGCTGTCAGTTGGAATGTAGTGTGACCGGTTTATTTTTAGACGAGGCCGCTTGAAATACTCCAACCGGGGCTTCATTGAGGATAAACACAAGCTGCTCTTGCGCCGTGTGGCACGTAAAACCAGAATTTGGCTCGACCCCGAGTTTGTACTGTCATTTTTTTTTTTTTTTTTAAATTTTTTTTTTTAAACTGCAAAGACAAGTTCTGGTTGTCTTTATCATCTTGACTATCTGGTGTTTGGCTGCCTTCAGTAGCATCGTCAAATCTTGTGAAGGTACCTGAAGCTCTTGAGATGTCTCCTGAAGACCGTGGGGCAGGACTGAGGTATGACTGGAGCTGTGTGAGAGCTGGTGAAGGAAGTAGGGAAGATTTTTTGTTTATTTCAAGGGTGTGTTCACCCAAATCTTGCCATACAGATAATTTTGGTTTTATTCATCTGGGTTTTGAGGTATATCCCTTAGAGATTTTTTCCATCCCCCAACATTAGAGGTAAATGGAAATCCATTCGTGGTATTTTTCTTATTGACAACATGTCTTTCCAGAAACAACATCCCAGTTACACCTGGTTACTTTTAACTGAGGACGTTGCTCTTAAATCCAAAATGGTACCTGTGAAAATGTTTTTAGTTCCTTTATTTGGTGATTTGGGTGAACTGAACCTGTAATCAGGTTCTTGTTTGTGATTGGGTTGTGCAATCAGTGTTCGTACGTAAAGTACTTTATGACATCATGGGGAACGTTGGTTCACAGAACAAAACCAATAATTTTTTTGGCACATTTACCTTTTAATTTCAGTCCAAATTGATGAATAACAAGAACAGCGCGGCACAGATTTACTTGGAAAGTGGTACACATCATTGCATCATCGCTTCCATCCATCCATAACATTGGTTGTAGCTTTTGGCCTTGTGTCTCTGGCAGACTGGCCTATTGCAAAAGTGTAAATTCAGTCAGCCAGGACTTTTTCTTTTTCACTCTGTTAATGTCAGCTCCTGTATATGATGTATGTATGTATGTATGTATGTATGGCTTTACGCAGAACATAAACAGGTATTAGTTGCATCAGAGTCAGGGTTTCTGTGGTATAGACCCTCACAGACATGTGGGTAAACATATTTACACCCTCTTCGCAGTCAGAAGTGAAGAGCTGGGTTGTTTTTGCCGCCATTCCTCGCATTGTTTGTCTGGCTCTATTTTTAAAGCACCGTCACCGGGCTTGTTAGAGGCTCAGACGTGCTGCTCCCTGTGTTGTTTCAGAGATTACTGGTTGGTAAAAAGTGACATCTGTCCGACAGCTGCTCATGTGGTGCCAGTGCCCTCCTGCCCCGCCCGCAATGCTCTTACGTGACAAGTTGAAAGTTGGACATTTTTTCTGTTGGAGTGATGACAGAAGTCTTCAGACTACGGTGAAAACACTTCGTGACTGATTGATTGACACACTGGTGGGTGGTAGAGGCGGTGGTGGTCTGGAGCAATAAAACGTGATATATTCGCCTCTCAGTATCCAGTGTGTTCCTGGAGCTCAGACAACACGTGATACTAGGGTTGGAAACTGTCAGGATTTGTACCCCATGACAGGTATTCCTCTCAAATTGTGTAATGCTTCTGGATTAAACTAGTGAAGTGTGAGTCACTGGAAAATCTCTGAGGACAGAAGCAGTAAGAGAGACCGATGGGAATAGAAATCCACCCAGCCTGTTCTCATTCCCAACTCATCAAATACTGCTGCTTTGTGAGCGATGTTGGTGTCAGATGCAGAGATGCACCTTTGGTGGTGGTATGATTCACACGGGGTGGGTCAGTTTTAGAGGCAGCGGGTGACACCCCAACTTGTCAAATACCGCTGCTTTTCCAGTGGATGTCAGCATCAGACATGGACGCACAGAGGCACCCTTCTTGGTGATATGATACTCACTGGGCGGCGGCGACTACTGTGACATCAACAGCAAGAAAGTCCATATAAGTCAGGCAGGAGTGGAGGCAGATGGGTCAAAAAACTGTGGACTTTCACCTGGGAGCCTGTAGGAGCCAGCTGCTCGTTACCTGTGCCAAACCATGATGTATTTTTCTAAACCCAACCACGTGATTTTGTTCAATGTATCCTTATAGAATAGTTCGCATGATATCCTACAAATTAGCGCCCCATGAATGATGTTACATCCTTAATGTAAAGTTACAGAGGTAATGTATAGGCAGGTAAAGTTGCTGTGATTAGGTTTGAGACAAAACAGACGAACATGGTGATGATGTACACTGAAATGACTCAAAGTTCACATGGTTCTGAACACGCATCTCCTAGGGAAAGTCTGTGATTTTGTGACCTATCCATCGCCTCAACCTGCCTCTTTACAAGACCACTCGGGACCGCTTACTTGTTTATAGAGTGTGCCAGTAAACCCGGAACTCCTTTAGCGCTTTTAGCACTTCCGGTTCTCTCGTCTAAAAGTCAATACGTTTTTTTGAATGGGATTTTTTGAATGGGAAAATAAGGTCTGTGGTTAACCAAAGCTTAAGCGAATTTCAGGTTTTGTTCTACGACATAAAACATGTCAGTAAATACCCTACTTGTGAATTTTGAAGCTTTTACGTGTCGTAAAAAAGGCGGTTGCTAACAAGTTGCTCAATATGACTACAAACCCTGTCGGGGACAGTAAACTTCATCACCCCCGCACTGGCAAGAGTGATGGCAGTCCGCCATTACAGCTTCTTATTTAGCTTAAACAGTCCGATTTCCCCATTATACAATGTTTTTAAAATAAAGCGGCCGAAATCAGTTGTAAGCTTAGTGATGGTGACGTCAAGAGTCATGTGACCGTGGAGTGGTCATGTAGTCTGTTAAAGCCTAACGTTAGCTTTTTACTTCTGGCGATCGCATTTAAGCTTCAAATGCGGTATGAAAGGTGTTCATATGTGAAGATTATCTCGCTGAACAAAACCTGTAAGTATCATAAACTTGGGTTAGCCACAGAGCTTATTTTCTGACATAATCCAAAAGGCAATGCAAAAATCACATTCACTTTCTCTTCCGGGAACCAGCGTGATGCTAAACTTCTGGGTTTTGACGTCAGCCCTGGCACACTCTATTAGTGCACCCAAGGAGGCTAATAAGAGTGTACCCCTAAAGAGCACCTGAGCAAACACCATCCCGTCATTCATAGCACCATCTGCTGTAACCCTCCAACATCACAGCTCCAGGTCAACGTATTCTAATAGAGCAGTTTGTATGATATCCTATGAATTAGCACCCCACGAATGATGTAATGTTTTTAACGTACAGTTACGTAATTAACGTAAAGTTACAGAGTCTAGGTTTAGGCAGTAAAAGTTACTTAGGTTAGGTTTAGGAAAAGAAATATGGTGAGGACGTACAAATGAGTTCACAAAGAACACACAGGAAAAAGTCCTGAATGAACGTCTGTTTTTTTTGTGACCCATCCACCACCCCAACGTGCCTCTTTACAAGCACTTGGGAATTCTTCCTTGTTTACTCCCATCAGCACATTGGTCACATGATTGCAGCCTTCCAAAGTACATTGGTCAAGCATGAATTACTGTCTGATGATTAAGTGGCATGTGTACGAATTTGGGTGTATTACTTTTCATTGGAAAACGTAAGAACAGTTTATGAAAACAGCCTGTTTTGTTGCCTAAACCTAAGGATAGAAACCTTAAAATTAAGTCTTTCAACCACATTGTGAGTTTATTTAAAAAAAAAAACAACTGCATGTAACAAGTGGAAATTGACACGCTGTCCCTGAACGTCCAAATGCGACACAGGAGGGGGACATAGAGATTCAAATTTAGACGTGTAGGTCCACAGACAAAGCGGTGGTATTTGACGTGTTGGGATGAGAATGTTTTGATCCACCCAACAAAGAGTCTGAATTTTAAGTCCAACTGAAATTTAATTGCATTTTATTTCTTTGTTGTCTGCTATGAGACATGTCTGCTCTGTAGAGGAGAAGAAAATCAATGTGGTTTGTGGTTTCATGATGGCGCCCCCTAGTTTTGCATTTATTTGACAGAATACTGTTCCAGTATTTATCTCTACAGACAAAGACCTTATAGTCAAATCACAGGTCGAGCAGACGGTCAAATTAAGTCAGACAGCAGCCAGAATCACAGACTCTAAACAACAACCCACATTAGCTTTCCTGCTAAAGTCTCATACATACATACGTCTTGTTCTACACTCAAGCTTTTTGAACAAAGCCACCAAACAAACATTCACTGGAAACATTTCACCCATGGCAGTGAACCATGATGGTGGGAAAACAATCTCCAACTAACTACTCTTCCACACTTTGATGTGGTGAAACTTGAAGGTGATTCGTCCAAGAGGACTTGCATCTTTTTCCAGGGAGACGTCTGTCTTTCGTGGTACGGAGAAATGCTTACCCTGTCCATCCCTTACTGCTATTATTGCCTCGTAGTATCACTGTCACATGTTAGACCCATCATGTTTCCTTGGAAATCAGCTTCCTACAGGGGACATGTGCCTGGAAGTCGAGAGGGGAGCAGAGGGTTGACCTTTCGACATGAGGGTTATCTGAGACAAGACATGGTGTTCGGGTCAGGTGGGAGGGATGGTGGGTGTATATGAGATACTGTAGCTCCTTGTGCTTGTCTCGTGCTTGCTTGTTACTTGTAACCTAGCAGATACATTGGGTGGCGGGGGGCGGGGGGGGGGTTTGGATGGGGTTATAGGGTTCAGAAAGGGTATTAGGATTCAGGAGAAAAATGGAGGGGCAGGAGGACTTTAGGAGGTTTAGTTTCGCAAACAGTATGGTGCAAGTGTTTTTGGATTGAAGCTGGTAGCCAGTGTTTCAGTTAACTTTCAACTCGTGTTAGACTGTGGCTTTAAAAGGATAGAATTATTCAATGTCACTCACTCTACCACCCTGGTTCAAAAATCCAATGTTGGACAAACATTTCAACAACTACTAGATGAACAGCCATAAAATTTGATGAATACATCCATGGTCCCAAGAGTATGACTATAATGACTTTGGTGAGTCTTTCTCTGGCACAATCAGCAGGTTGAAATAATGTACAGATATTTATGGATCCCTAACACTGTGGTGACACCTCACAGCAAGAGGGTTCCTGGTTTGAACTCCCCAGGGTGGGGGAGCCGCTCTGTGTGAAGTTTGCACGTTCTCCCCGTGTCAGTGTGGGTTATGTCCGGGTACTCCGGCTTCCTCCCACAGTCCAGAGACATGTAGGTTATTGGTGACTCTAAATTGCCCGTAGGTGTTAATGTGAGTGTGAATGGTTGTCTGTCTCTATGTGTCAGCCCTGTGATAGTCTGGTGACCTGTCCAGGGTGCACCCTGCCCTACCTGTCCAGGGTGCACCCTGCCTCTCACCTAAAGCCCCTCCACGACCCCTAACAGGATAAGCGGTTATGGAAAGTGAATGAATGAATCGATGAATCTGTTTGCAAGCAACAAGACAAGATTTTGTTATCTGAAGCATTCTGTTTTCCATTTGTTAACAAATCCATTTTGAACAGCAGGTAAACAGTCCGCATGTAGAGGCAGGACACTTTGGCCAGAATGCAATTTCAGAGACCATCGGCTATCAGTTGATGACAATTTAGCTTTATCTTAGCTTTTCTTTTTTTTTCCAAAAAAAAAAAAAAAAT
Organism: Epinephelus fuscoguttatus; assembly: GCF_011397635.1. Taxonomy (NCBI): domain Eukaryota; kingdom Metazoa; phylum Chordata; class Actinopteri; order Perciformes; family Serranidae; genus Epinephelus; species Epinephelus fuscoguttatus. Next base: position 21,371,523 of record NC_064766.1, on the reverse strand, counting down.
CATTTATATGAAGATATTTGTTAACAGAAGTTAGCTGAAGTGACGGGAGCACAGAAAAGGAATTCTTTGCCTGAATATACCGGATCCCCCAAAATATTGGCCAGTGGGTTGTGAGATTGATGGTTTCCAGACAATGTACTAATGATGTACCTACTTGGATGTGATCAAAATGTTTAAAAAAGGTTTGACCTGACAGAATTCGAGTAACATTAAGCATTGTTTTGATTAAACTTTTATGGCAATGAGTTAATGCCGGCGTTACCTTTTACTTTCTTAAATGATGTTTTAAAGAGGTTTATAGTCGAGAAAAATCAGTGCAGCTGACAGATTTATGTCATTTTACAGTATATATGTCACAACAGATCACCCAGCCATTGCTGGTGTCCTTTTTCTTAAATAGTGGATAACTCTTGGAAAATAAAGTTTCTTTTCTTATAGAAATGAATACCCCCTGAAAGACTGTAATCACACATTTCCCAATTAACACAGGAACCTCGCAGCTGTTTTAACTGGCGAGAACCTGTTGTGGTAACCGGATCTCACACCAGCTGCTTCCAGGACGTCTAGTTTTTATCCTCTGTTGGACTTAAATTTAGTACATTGTCATATAATCTGTTGGAAGGTGTTGAGACAGTTACCTTGTCCCTGTTACACTGTCAGTTTGATTAATTTGATTTTAACCACAGCGGAAATTTGACTTCAGCCATTGGTTTAAAAACAGAAATTGACATGTTTGTCTTTAATGCTGACAAAAAGAGCAGGATATCATTTTAAGAATTAAGAAACCAGGACCCTTAAAGTGATACCAATACCAATAGAGTACTTAATCTATCTCATTCTTGTAAACATGATATCTCAAAAACACCATGAGAACATCCACTTTGAGTCAAGGATGGTCTGCTTAGAATTTGGTGGTCAAAGGGCAAGGTCACTATGACCTCGTCCATCGCATTCTTGTGAATGCGATATCTCAAGAACACCTGGTGGGAATTTTTTTCAAATTTGGCACAAACATCCACTTGGAATGTACAGATTAGAATTTGGTGGTTGAAGGTCAAAGGTCAAGATCACATTGACCTCACAATACACGTTTTTGGCCATAATTCAGTATTCATATGCTAATCACGACAAAATTTCACACAAAATTCTAACAGGATAAAATGATACAATGATGACATTTTATATCCAAGAGGTCAAAGGTCAGCTTCACTGTGATAATTATAATGTTCAGCAAATACACTTTGCCTGTCATTACTTACTTACTTATGTCATAACTCAGGAACAGAAGGAGACATTTGGTCAGATACTGAAATGATGACTCTAATCTTGGGTGTCCACCTTGAAACTGTGTTGATTTTAAAGATCTTTTGTGCTGCCGGGGGGAAGATGTTTATGAAGCATCCATGTTTTCACAGACATGGATGTAAACTATAACTACAACTTTATGGGTTTGCAAATTTATTTGCATGTCTCCATCAGCTGGTGGGCCATCAAGATAAGCGACACAAAGACGTCAGTTTGTTAGCTGAAGGCAAAACACGACTCTCCACCACAGGGCTGTAGGCTACAAAGGAGTTTTAAAATGTCGTCTTGTTGTGTTGTTGGGAACCAGAATAGAAGGAGTCATGACTCAAAACTTACATTTTATCACATACCAGCCGCCACTGCCCATCAACAAAACAACGACAGCCATGGTTAAATGAGATAAGGCGAAAGGACTGGGCGGAGGCGATCATCAAAATGCTCACATGTGCAGCGACTTCATATCAGGTTAGGGAAAAGTTTTCCTGTTGTAGGGATGAATAACGTTATGTATATATATAAGGGTTATCATGTCCACATAATCAGAACTTGGGGAGGTATTAATTATTATTAAATACTGATGATTAAATTATTATTAATAATTATTAAGAGGATTTTCTGTTATGCTATCTTTTAGCGCTTTAGCTAAAGCTAGCTTTGATAGCAAAACAAACTGGAGGAAACCGTTCAAGTGTCGTCCTCCTTTGTAAGATTGGCAGTAATGTCGACCACAAAGCTTCCTGTGACATCATCTATCCACTGGTGAGAGCATACGGGTCGGCCAGTCTGGTCCGTTGGTCAGTGTTTACTTATTTCAAGTAACATTGTTGGTCCTGTAGAGTGATCGACCTGACATGGTTTGTTCGTAAATTCAGTCTGATGCTCTACACTAAAATGAGGCCCTGCTGGTTGAAGAAACAGGCGTTATTTCTGTATGAATTTAGGAATGGTTAAGTTAAACGCACATTCACTGAGCACGGCGTTCTGCTGCTCTGTCTCCTCAGACAGAGTGCCCAGACTGTGGTCTGCCACTCCGAGTGCGGTGCTCTGGACAACGAATGGTACATTCGGATAAGGCTCAATTCTGAACAGTCCAGTTTGTGCCAGAGTGCGCTCACACTCAGCATGAGTATTTCTGAACGCACCACTGAGTATTTCTGGACATCTTCCTCCATTGTCTAAAACAAGCCAGCAGAATGTGCTTGTTAGTGCTAACTAATGTCTGTGGAGAATTGTTGTGGTTCCAGCTAAGCCCTGCCCACCAAATACAAAAGTTACTCTGGTTTCAATACGGATTAAAAGCAGGTTTTATTTGACTAATGAAGTTTGGACTTACTACTTGGTATTAAGTAATTTTAGTCAATACCTCAAAGGGTATCAAGTACCGATACCCAGCTCTAGTGACAAATTAATATTTGTTTTATCTCTGTCAGAGTAGTACAGACATTTACCTTTTATCACCTGCAACATGTTTCAACCTGATAAAGGAAACCCCCAATGAAAAAACTTCTTCTGCCTCACACCCTTATCTATTTATCGCACATGACCTACACATGAGCCACATGTGAGCCTTTTATAGCTGCTGTTTGTGAAGTGAGCACGAGGGTAGAGAGTGGAGCTGCAACAGGAGGTGCTTTTTGGGGACCCTCGAGGTGGAGGAAAGTTTCATACCTCACCAGGTGGCCCAGAATTCCCAGCAGTACCACAGCATGGAAAGCACTTTCACGTTCCTATTCCATCTACCACCTGTCTATTTAGTCATCTCGCCAGTTTTATTGTGGGCTTCTTAATTTAGACGATGACATTTGCATTGGACTGGCTTTTTACTTGGACTAAATTTTATCAATGACCCTCAACCAGTAGAATTCTAAGCCTCCAAATAAACCTTTTCAATCCCTCTCTTAGTCAAGTCAAATGTTAATACTATTTTTAATGCAGAGTCACTGCATCAGTAATTACTTGTTGACCATCTGCACATAACAATAAGTCAAGTCACTTTACTTGTAAAGCACATTTAAAGACAACACAAGTTGTCGCAGTTATAAAATACTGACTGAGCAACTGCCAACAGCTTTAGGTCAGATAATCTCAGAGTACTGGAGGAGATTATAAAGAGAAACCAGAGCGTGGATACAATTCTTTCCAGGTTATGGACAGAATAGGGAATATAATTTAGTATTAGGGAGTCTGTATTAGTCTGTGTTAGTCATAAACACTAAAGCCTCGTTTCCACCAAGCCGTTCAGTTCGGTTCAGTTCAATTTCACACAAAATTCTAACAGGATAAAATGATACAATGATGACATTTTATATCCAAGAGGTCAAAGGTCAGCTTCACTGTGATAATCATAATGTTCAGCAAAAACACTTTGCCTGTCATTACTTACTTACTTATGTCATAACTCAGGAACAGAAGGAGACATTTGGTCAGATACTGAAATGATGACTCTAATCTTGGGTGTCCACCTTGAAACTGTGTTGATTTTAAAGATCTTTTGTGCTGCCGGGGGGAAGATGTTTATGAAGCATCCATGTTTTCACAGACATGGATGTAAACTATAACTACAACTTTATGGGTTTGCAAATTTATTTGCATGTCTCCATCAGCTGGTGGGCCATCAAGATAAGCGACACAAAGACGTCAGTTTGTTAGCTGAAGGCAAAACACGACTCTCCACCACAGGGCTGTAGGCTACAAAGGAGTTTTAAAATGTCATCTTGTTGTGTTGTTGGGAACCAGAATAGAAGGAGTCATGACTCAAAACTTACATTTTATCACATACCAGCCGCCACTGCCCATCAACAAAAACAACGACAGCCATGGTTAAATGAGATAAGACGAAAGGACTGGACGGAGGTGATCATCAAAAATGCTCACATGTGCAGCGCACACTTCATATCAGGTTAGGGAAAAAGTTTTTCCTGTTGTAGGGATGAATAACGTTATGTATATATATAAGGGTTATCATGTCCACATAATCAGAACTTGGGGAGGTATTAATTATTATTAAATACTGATGATTAAATTATTATTAATAATTATTAAGAGGATTTTTCTGTTATGCTATCTTTTAAGCGCTTTAGCTAAAGCTAGCTTTGATAGCAAAACAAACTGGAGGAAACCGTTCAAGTGTCGTCCTCCTTTGTAAGATTGGCATAGTAATCGACCACAAAGCTTCCTGTGACATCATCTATCCACTGAGTGAGAGCATACGGGTCGGCCAGTCTGGTCCCGTTGGTCAGTGTTTACTTATTTCAAGTAACATTGTTGGTCCTGTAGAGTGATCGACCTGACATGGTTTGTTCGTAAATTCAGTCTGATGCTCTACACTAAAATGAGGGCCCTGCTGGTTGAAGAAACAGAGCGTTATTTCTGTATGAATTTAGGAATGGTTAAGTTAAACGCACATTCACTGAGCACGGCGTTCTGCTGCTCTGTCTCCTCAGACAGAGTGCCCAGACTGTGGTCTGCCACTCCGAGAGTGCGGTGCTCTGGACAACCGAATGGTACATTCGGATAAGGCTCCGAATTTACGAACAGTCCAGTTTGTGCCAGAGTGCGCTCCGACACTCAGCATGAGTATTTCTGAACGCACCACTGAGTATTTCTGGACATCTTCCTCCATTGTCTAAAACAAGCCAGCAGAATGTGCTTGTTAGTGCTAGCTAATGTCTGTGGAGAATTGTTGTGGTTCCAGCTAAGCCCTGCCCACCAAATACAAAAAGTTACTCTGGTTTCAAAAAGGATTAAAAGCAGGTTTTATTTGACTAATGAAGTTTGGACTTACTACTTGGTATTAAGTAATTTTAGTCAATACCTCAAAGGGTATCAAGTACCGATACCCAGCTCTAGTGACAAATTAATATTTGTTTTATCTCTGTCAGAGTAGTACAGACATTTACCTTTTATCACCTGCAACATGTTTCAACCTGATAAAGGAACCCCCCAATGAAAAAACTTCTTCTGCCTCACACCCTTATCTATTTATCGCACATGACCTACACATGAGCCACATGTGAGCCTTTTATAGCTGCTGTTTGTGAAGTGAGCACGAGGGTAGAGAGTGGAGCTGCAACAGGAGGTGCTTTTTGGGGACCCTCGAGGTGGAGGGGAAAGTTTCATACCTCACCAGGTGGCCCAGAATTCCCAGCAGTACCACAGCATGGAAAGCACTTTCACGTTCCTATTCCCATCTACCACCTGTCTATTTAGTCATCTCGCCAGTTTTATTGTGGGCTTCTTAATTTAGACGATGACATTTGCATTGGACTGGCTTTTTACTTGGACTAAATTTTATCAATGACCCTCAACCAGTAGAATTCTAAGCCTCCAAATAAACCTTTTCAATCCCTCTCTTAGTCAAGTCAAATGTTAATACTATTTTTAATGCAGAGTCACTGCATCAGTAATTACTTGTTGACCATCTGCACATAACAATAAGTCAAGTCACTTTACTTGTAAAGCACATTTAAAGACAACACAAGTTGTCGCAGTTATAAAATACTGACTGAGCAACTGCCAACAGCTTTAGGTCAGATAATCTCAGAGTACTGGAGGAGATTATAAAGAGAAACCAGAGCGTGGATACAATTCTTTCCAGGTTATGGACAGAATAGGGAATATAATTTAGTATTAGGGAGTCTGTATTAGTCTGTGTTAGTCATAAACACTAAAGCCTCGTTTCCACCAAGCCGTTCAGTTCGGTTCAGTTCGGTTCAGTTTGATGCACATTTTTTTTGTTTCCACTGTGAAAAATTGTGGACTGTACCAATGGAACTGTTCCTGACCGTCCCCAGTTTTGGTCCCCCCTCTGTTGGGGTACCTAGCACACAGATCTGGTACTAAAAGGTGGAGCTGTGAACACTGCAGTCTGTTGATTGGTCAATAGCGTACAGTCACTCTGCCCAGGGCTGAGTTGTGGCTGGTTTTGAAGCTCATGTAACCACTGTTCATACCGTGGCAAGTCTTACATGCATTAGTAAACTGTAGCTATAAAATGAAAGGATGTTTTGCTGCCTCTCACAGCAGCTGTTGTCTGGGAAAATAATAACTTAATTCACTGGGCCGACTGCTGACAGCTTTTAAGGTGGAACGTTTACTTGTAATGTTACTCAGTGCACAAGTTGATGACGTGAATAAATCAACACACCTAAAATTTCAATATGACAACTTTGCCCATTCTATTAGTTTTTATTGTCTCTCTTGGATGCCATACACTTAAAATAATGACTGGATCTTCAAGCGTTTACAAGTACATAATAATTTCGGTTTTATTATATCAAGGATTTATTATATCTCTGTCAAGGAAAATTATATTGAGACATTTAGCATTATTGCCTTAGATAAAGCTGAGTATCATCAGCATAGCAACATTTACTTCATTATGTACTTATAAAATAATTGCTTTTTCGATTAACAGATTGATCATCTTGTCTCTAAAGTCACAAATAATAGTGAAAAAAAGCCTGTAGCATGTTCCCAGTGCTCAGTGTGATGTCTTTAAAGGACTTTAATTGACTGAATTAAACAGCGTAAAGCAGCACAGTCCAGAGGCTGGAATGAGCAAATGTTTGGTGTTTTTGCTTGATTATATAATTCAATGATCATCAGAATTGTTGTTGATTAATTTTTTTTTGATTGACTGACCAAATAATTGACAGATTGCTTGCCCACTTGCTAATGCTTGCGTTTCTGGATATGTAGATAAGCAATTATTAGTGTGTATTATTAGCTCAGTGTCGTTTTTACAGCTTGATTCTGCTGCCTCACAGTGGCCAAAAATGTTAATGCAGTTTTAATTGACAAAATGATCTCGAAGAATGATCATGTGCCCTCACTGGTCAAACAAAGACGGACCAGCAGAACTTTGTTTCAGGTTTAGACAAAAAAAATACCTGAATAAGGTTAGAGAAACATTTTCTTTATTGATAACAAAGCCAGTCTGAAACCACCTGACCTACGTGACCAGACTTTTAGTGGTGGCATACACTGTCGAGGTGAGGATGACTAACATTTCTTCTGTCTCTCTTATCTTGTAGCTGGGAGATCATTGACTCAGGCCAGGACAGCCGGTCCGGGGCTGGACCTCAGCTCAGCGACTCCCTCAAACTCTTCCTCCAAGAGACGTCGGCTTTCAAACAGCAAAACCCCGGCAAGGTAAGGCAGAGTGGGCTGATGATCCAAACCAGCCTGAGCTGTCTTTACTGAGTTCGCACAGTAGAGCAGAGAAGCATGTGGTTGTCAGGCTTTTGGGCATTTTGCCCATTCAGATAAAATATTTGCACAGTATAATTTTAACTTTTTAATATAAAAAAGTAACCAATACTTATTGTATACTTACAGTAACTGACAACAGATAAAACTATGTCAGTACAATTTTATTGTCTTTGTGTTTTTGTTTTCTGTGTCTTCTAGTTTTGCCTGCTGGTTTGCAGTTTGTGCACCTTCTTCGCTGTCTTAGGACGCTACATTCCAGGGATTGTTATCTCATATATTTTAGGTGAGTAAACTAAAATTTGGCACATGAAAAGATCATTTCTATCATGCTTTATATGCTTAGACTACCACATCCAGTACAGCTAGAGGGTGGCTGCATGTTTGTTATCCTGGTTTTGGTTTGGTTGAGCTCTAGTGAAAGATAGAAACTTTGCACAATTTAGCCTCTCTATGCTCATTACGTGCTGCGCTACTAGCTGGAAGAAAATCTTTCACTGATATTCAGATAATTTCTTTTTGGTCAGCAGTGGTAACACATTGGTAAATACAAAAGAAACAGGCAGAAGTACAACGAGCTAAGCAGTGTACTACTGTGGACGGGGGCAGCAGCAAAACATTTTAAGTGTACGCTGTATTAAGAATATTTTCACCGCTTTACCTTACCCAGACAGCCCCTTCTGTTAGGGAAGCCATTTACGGCTTTACTTCCCCATGCTCTCATCAAAGCCACAAGACTCCATTGACAAAAACATTAATTTTAGCTTTGTGAACATGGAAGTTGCTTCTGCCAGAGTTTATGCCTCCGCTCCGGCGACAGCCGTGGCAGGAGGCATTATATTTTCAGGTTGTCCGTCCAATGTGAACACGATATCTCAAGAACTCCTCATAAGAAATGCCTCAAATTTGGCGCAAATGTCCACTTGGATGTAACAATGAGCAGATTAGTTTTTGATGTTTGTAGGTCTAAGGTCAAGGTCATTGTGACCTTGTCTGTCTCATTCTTGTGAACGTGATATCCAAAGACCACCTTAAGGGAATTTCTTCACATATTTCTGTCTTGACTTCTCCCTGCAGTGCTGGGCGTTTTCCTGTGGCCTCTGATTTCATCTCACGAGGTTGGTTTGTGGCTGGAGCCAGTTCTGCAGAAGCTGGACTTTGGCATCGGGGAGTTCCTTCAGAAAATCAAAGAGAACCATGGTAACTATGACACATTTCAATATGTTATGTGTTTTCATTTGTTGTCTTGATAACATTTGTAGGCATCACATCCTAGTGAAAGAGTTTTGCTCTTTGTTTCTTTCAAATGTAAAATGTAAAATACTTGAAACAACAGAGTGTAGAGCAGCAAATGGAAACCCCTCCATGAGCTGGATAAAGTTTAAATAAAGTACAAATACCCACACATTATTTAGTCATGCCCTTATAAAACTATAGCTTCTCATCTACTTTTTGATTACAAAATCACCACCTCATTCACGTTTTCTTCCTTTCAGAGAAGAGGATCATGCAAGCTCAGACTGAGAAAGAAGGCATCGAGTCGGACCTTTCTTCCATGTTTCCCAAGGTTGGCTGATCAGCTCATCTCGATTTAATGATGCTTCTGTTGACTGACAGGATCCTGTGAAAGCTAATTGAAATTCAGTTCACATGATCCACATCAGGCCTGTGCCAAAGTGAACGCTAAAAGCTTTTGCTATTCAAGCCAAACACCTTATTACAGATTATATTCACTGACTGTGCCTCTCATGAAAGTCTCAACATGGGATACTTTATATCACACCTGTATGAATAAAGTGGAGATGATGCAGAGGGATGAGTCATCACACTAACAGGACTGTAGGTTAAGAGTGGAGACATGGACATGGACATGAATTTGGATTTGACTGCTGTGAGAATTAACTTACGTGAGACTGGACTCTCAAGTTGACTTGAGACTGGAAAGCAAAGACCCACACATTTTTAGCCACATATTTCAGCCTTCATTGGTGGATGGATTTTGATCACAACTGAACTAATTCCAGAAAGTTTCCAGTAAGCAACTTATTATCATAGAACGGTTCCTATGATATCCTCCAAATTTGTGTCCCATGAATAATTTTACGTCCTCAAGGCAGATTCATACTTGTGAGTCAGCTCTATGCTGAGCCTTCGCCATTATGAGCATTTATACTTGTGAGGTGGTGTGTGTGTGTCACTCTGCAGTTACACCTCCAAAACACTAGTTGGCAGCGGGGTTTCTGTGAAGTGCTGTAAAGTTGAGTTGATTCAAAACACACATTAAACACACATTAAACATGGCTTAATAGAGACAATTTCAAACACAAGTACACAAATCAGTTTCATTACAACTCGCAGCATTCACAGACAAAGCACTTGTCTTTCGTTGGACACATTTTCACCACAAAACATGCTAAAGTTATTAACACAAGCCTATGGCATTTTACATTGTATAAATTAGCCTAGCAGCTAGTGGACTTTTCATCCACTTAAATGAAACCAGGAACAACAGCAACATTTAACAAAGATAAAGTTACAGAATTCGGCTCCATAACCCTCACAAGTTTCACCGTCAAAACAACTGTCTTATACTAAACACATTTCCCAAACAAATATAACATGCTAACATTATTTGCACAAGTCTGTAGCATTTTACATTGTATAAATTAGCCTAGCAACTAGCGGAGATTTCCTCTGCTCATATGAAGCCAGGATAAATCACATAAAGGACATAAAATGCTATTTTTGTGGAGGCTTTACTGTCTTCACAATTTATTGTTTCTTATCTGTGAAATTAAAGTAAATAAAATCTTTGTTTCTACTGAGGGAAATGGTTTCAGCTTACAGAAGCAGACAGGGGGTCTGCGTCACCGCGAGGTATAGTTAAATTTTTGGGATGGTGCACATCAGGCTACGCCGTAGGTATGGCGTCAATTCAGCGCAGAAGTATAAATTCCACTTTAATGTACAGTTATGTAATTAACATAAAGTTATGGAGGTGAAGTTTAGAAAAACAAACATGGTGAGGACGGACCTTAAAATGACTCAAAGTTCACACGACTCCGAACACGCAACTCCAGGAGAAAGTCCTGGATGAAAGTCTGTTTTTTGTGACCCATCCATCACCCCAATCTGCCCCTTTACAAGCGCTCAGGACTGCTTCCTTGTTTACTGCCGCCAGCGCATTGGTCACATGATCGCAGCCTTTTAAAATACGTTCGATATGTATGAATTGGGATGCATTGCTTTTCGTAGGAAAACATACAAAATATTTGTGAGAACAGCCTGCAGTAAGTGGGCCTTGTACTCAGTGCTATTTTATCTATCAGACTGCTATTTCCAAAGTCAATAATGAACCTTCAAGCTCAAAACATTTTGTGTATTAAAAAGGAAAAATCCTGGAACAATTAAAAATCAACAATACAACACATTGCCACACACTTTGACAAGAAAAAAGGTTCAATTGTTCTCTATAAACTTTTTCTGTATCCTGTGGCCTTCAAGTACCAATCAAGTATAGTGCCCACAGCAGACGTCATGTGGCATGTAGATATATTTTATCCTCTTCCCCATAAACTCGGTAATGTTGCAATCAGATTAGATTTGAAAGCAGCAACAGTTGTTGGTTGGTGCTGACTTAAGTCCCATTCTTTTCCTTACTGCCTCTTTTTTCATCAACATTAGCACCATGATATAAGAGAAACATTTGACATACACATTTATTGCTGTTTTACATTTCTGTAGTTGTTTAGATTTGCCAGCTAACTTATTTTCCCATCAGAAAATAGCATTTTCTTATCATTGCTCCACCCACTCAGGTTTGAGTCTGTCAATTAATCAGATTATTTCTGCCACCAGATGACATTTGTCTGTGTTTTTTACTCTGAAATCTGACGTTTCCTTGTGTTTCTCTCCTACAGCTCGACTCCACTGTGTGTAAGGAAATGTCTGTGTCAGACACAGAGGTGTCTGATGTGACGTGGACGGACAACGGTACTTTCAACCTGTCAGAAGGACACACACCACAGACTGAGAACTCAGAGGGTATGTCAGCTCCACACTGTCTTACAGATTGACACGTTTTTTAAAAAATAAAGATGTCTACAATAAAAGCATATAGGGATGGGCATCGCTAAGCTTTAAACAATGCTAGTACCTGAATGAATTACTGTTAAAAACTATAACATACCCGAGGTGGACGGGGTAACAGGAGATGAACTACAAGCTAGGAGGTTGAAAATAGTGCACTTTGCCACCTGTATGTGATGCACTTTCACTAGATGTTTGGAATGATTGCTGTTGTTAAGCTTTAGGCAACAAGCCAGTCAGCATCACCTCTTGTGAAGTAAAACCAAACTTGAGAGCATTTTGCTTTCTCTGCCGTTGTCACTGAGAGCAGGGCCTCTGTTTGAGCCATAATGTGGTTTTGTTTGTTTATTCTATCCTCATTTACACAAGATAAATATAAATATACACATGCGGTTATGAAGCTGCACACTGTATAATATTTTTTGCTTGCTTCCTTGTTGATGTCTCTCTGTTTTACAGTGTTACCACGAGTCATTTCTTTTTACCTCACAGACCTCGACAGAGAAGAAGCGTTCACTGGAGGCCTTCCAGAATTCCCCTCACTTGACAATGGCACGACGACCAATGGCGACGATGACGATGACTTCAGCCTCGGCCTTCCCTTGCCTCGACCTCAGCCCCAGCAGCCAATCAAATCCAAGCATACGCCCTCTCCTCACAAAGACCAAACCACCGACAAAGCCCTCGAATTAGTCAACCAGATGGCGGGCGACGTCATCGCCGCAGCTGTCACAGCCGCCATCCAGGAGAGGATAGAAGCAGCGGTCGGCTTCAAGGCGCTGAGCGAAGGCTCGGAGCGGTCAAGACTCCCAGAATCCACCAGGCTGCTGGAGCTGGCCGAGGAGTCGGACAGCGAGGTGGAGGACTTTGAGCTGCTGGACCAGTCGGAGCTGGAGCAACTGGAGGGGGAGCTGGGGTTGGGAGAGGAGAAGGAGGCCAAAGAGGAGTCACAGGCCAAGAGTGACAAGCCCGCCTCTTCTGGATTCTTCTCCAAACTACTGAGACGCCACTGATCGATGAAAGCATGGTCGGCCTGGGAGGAGGACGGGTTACAGAGGACATGTGGAGGGGAAGGGGGGGTGTTCTGGTCACAGAGGACTGTTGGAGGTTGTGAGAAAAAATATTTCCATTTATCTTTTCCCGTAGAGCTAACATCAACATTTTAGAACCGGTCAGTTTATCAGATATGGAGGTAAAGTCACTATAATCAGAATCATTGTAGAGAAATGCCAAAATCAGACTACACGATATCAGCCAGATAAAGTCAGGCATGGGGACAAAAGTGAGTGTTAGGTGTCACCATTGCTCATTTTATCCTGTGCAGTGTGTGATAGAGGAAAACAACTGATGCAGCATCTGGGATGCATCATAACGTCCTGACCAAAAGACGACTGCGAGGTGTGTGTGTACCATCAAGTTGGTGTAACCCAGAGGAAAACACAAGTGAAAATTATCAGTGAAAAACATGAAGGGTGCTTTTGCGTGTGCAGCTTCACATGGCGCTGCGTATTTATTTACATTTATGTGGTTCATTCTTGTGTGCCCCCACGGTTTTTGCGCACACTGCACCGCAGCCAGTTCAGAGCATATTTATTTAGCCGACTGGTCCAAAATGGCCCATGACCATTGTGACATACACAAATATAATAACTCCCTCTCAATCATCACTTACGATCCACTCTCAGTATGTGACGGTGTATTTTTCTGCCCTCTGTGACCAGGTGCCAGGCATCAAAGAGACACAGCTCCGAAAAATCGCAAATCTAGCGAGGCAAAACACCAAACAAGATATAACTGCAGCACAACACATATTTTACCTGCGGCCTGAGTGGATATTTTGGGTGAAGCAGGTGCAAAGACTTCCTGTTATATATCATTATATATATTAAACTGACCGCCTCTGGTTTCCAAACTCTCCAGCCACTGATGCTACAGTTCAGAGAGCTGTCAATGCACCTAACACTTACTTTGATGCTGAATTCATTCATCCAACTACATTACCCAGAATTCCTAAGGAATGACAATCACTAGGCAATCAAAACACCTTTAATGCTCAAAATACTACTTCTGGTTGGGTAGTTGTCTATGAGCATTAAAAACTAGAAAACCCTTTTTTAAATCATTAGTTCCTTTTTTTAATTTTGTATGCACTTTTTTTTTTTAAATGTAGTCCAGGGATGTTAATTTTATGACAACATGCAGCAGGTCTCAAAATGCTATGCATGGAAATATAATTTTGAGACAATTATATTTAAACATTTAAACATTTTACTTCCATGTCACGTGGCTCATTGGGGCCATCAGTAGGCATAGAGAAAAGTATTTTACGTTTGGATCATCCTCCAACATGTCAAACTAAATTGTGATTTAAAGTTTGATTGAAGTGGTCATTGCTGTCATAATCTAAAGGCCCAAACACACTAAACCAACATCAAAGAACTAGTGGTGACGAAGGCCAGTTGTTACCTCACATCACCTGTGTATCGGCCAAAAAGTCACACTCAAAGACTACAGCCAACAGCCAGCTAGCATGTACATTCTGCATCTGTGTGGGAGGAATAGCAGCAGCAGCAAACGTCTCCAGCCGGTTGTAGCCTGTAATCCTCATTAATAAAGAAAATCCCAAGACTGACATGGCGGATTTAAGACACTAGTTAGCCAGTTAGCACATTAACGACACAATCTGATGTTGAAGGAATAAAGGATATTTACCACGCACTAGCTAACGATGAGGCAAACAATTGCTAACCATTTTTGCTAAAGAGCTCAATGTCTAAAAACATAATCTTACCTAATATATCAAGTTTTGTTTATTGTTTTGACCTCTTGACTTGAGCCGTTTTCTTAACTTCTGTTTCTTGTTTCATGCACTGACATCAATTCAACATGCTGAATCAGCCAAAAAACAGCCAACAAGGGCCGACTGGTGCCAATGGTGCAGGACACACCGCTACAACTAGGGCAACAGCCGCTCAGTGACAGCCTAACATTAACCAGCGACTGACTGTTGGCTCCCTGTGTCAGGGCGCTAAAACACAAACCAGTCTCATAGTTTACTGGCTAGTTTGCCTTCAGCTGAGAGGCTCAGTCGGCATTCAGTGGATATCAACCAACAAAAACAGATTTAGGCTTGAAAGTTACATTCCTGCAAAGCCGCTGCTCAAAACTCATATTGAGACAGGAGTTCCTGCCTCAGGAGCATCTCATTTTAAAACCATGGCTTCGTCCCTTTGTCAATTGATAAATAGCCCATTTAAACCTTTGTTAAAGTGGAAATAGACAACTTTTGTTCAACAGTCAACTTATCCTCCCCGCCAGCGTTTTGAAGTAATATTATTGTTGCTGTCAAAATAACAATGCAGTCACTAAAGTTAGAAGCCAGAAATAGACAAATTTTATTGGTCCTGGCTTCATGGCTCATTTTCTAGCTGCTAGTGTTAGCAACATGGCTCTAGCTAGCAGCCTCGCTAATGTCCAATGCAAGAAACATTAAGAATACCAATTTACCAAAACAAGCAAACAAAAAAAAACCCCCTGATCTTAGTGCTACAATAAAGGCAGAGTAAAATGGTGCGTTCCATCTGGACTAGGAATTTGGAATTTCAAAGTTCGCAGTTGTAAATGTCAACTGGAACACCCACTAAAGTCGGCTTTCCAATGCGGAAAGTCACCAACCCAACCTCAAAATCCAAGATGGATGTTCTGTGCATCAACAGTAATGAAAGCTGTACTGATTTACTGTTAATTCGCACCTCTGTCTAAAAAAAAAGTCATACACAGTTCTGTCCGACCGTCATCTGTGGAAATGTTGCTACAGTGTTTGTGTGCGCAGAATACAGCATAATGTGTTGTTATCAACTGGTATTGCTTACACTGGCTAACCTAGCTTGAACTGTGATTGCTGTGAACTCGGGTATGACATTATTCCCAGCTCCGACCTCCGACTTCCAAGGTAAAGAGAACGCAGTATAACACCTGGTACCTTACCGATCTAGTAGGAAGAATGAAAACTGTCGGTTGTGAACCCTCTCAAGTTTCTGTGGTTGGGGGAAACACATGCTTATTTTCTGTCTTTGCCTCAGCAGAACTCTTTTTCTTTAGCTGGGAAGAGTACTCACAGTTATTTGCTACCAATACCTACCTGAGAAAACAAATCCTCTTATAGTTTTGGTTGCATAATGGCAGATGCCATTCATTTCCAAGGGGGGTTCATACCCTGTGGCAGACAGAATTGTATAGTGAAAGCGAAACTTGAACATTTACTTTATAAGTTAACCCTAACCCTAATTAGGGTCCGGTATTCAGTTAGTACTGCAAAGTTGGATGTTAAAACTGCAAAAGTGGATTTCAAAGTTGGGTGTCCTTTGACCCTATTTTTGACCCTTTTCCTGAGGTCCTAAAATTTTTTTGACTGCAGCTCCGACCTCCTGGGATTTTTCTCAGCATTTTGGGAAAAAAAAGGTGCTTCTACAACATCCCTGTGAAAAGCTGAAAATCTTGCAGTTCCTATAAAAGTTAAGGGGGGCAGTGGACTTTTTCATGACACCCAATATCTACACAATGAAGCCCAAAATGTCCACACTGTAGCCAACATCTCAGTACGGACCCAAGATCTCCCTAAAACCAAATGCCAACATCTCAGTATGGACCCACTTGAACAGAATAGGTCTTTATTGTCATTGTCACAAGTAAAACGACATTTAAAGTGCTCTCCAGTCAGTGCATCATTGAGTCTATTAAAAATCTAAAAAAGGATAATTATAAACATATAACAACATTAGCAGCATACATAACACACAGTCATATGCACCCAGTCATTGCATAAAAACAGTATATTGCATATAGTTTTTTTGCAAGATTGAGGGTTATTATTGCATTTGGAGTCTATTTGGGTCTGGGACGCTTGCGCACACAGCAACCCGTCAGAGAGTTTGGCATCCTCGTATTTTTATTTGTTTGTTGTTTGTAGTTGTTTGTAAGTTGTTTCATGTTCTCCTTTACACTCCTTGTGGAGTCTTCATAGACAGCATGGCTAAAATGGACTTTCTTCGCTCTACGGTGTGTTTCTGGCTACTGTTTCTCCTGCTCGTCCTGAATGACAGCTGGACTGTTAGCGATGATAGGCTGCAGTATAGCACAAATGAACTGCTCCAACTTAAATACATAGTGCCGGCTGATGTGTCAGATATCACAGCACAGATTCCGGATCACATCCTTAAACTGCCTAACGCAAGAACTGGTGGTGATAAACGGAGGGAGAGAAGCCGAAGGAGGAAGCGAGGAAAGAGGGGAGGTGTACGGTTACGCATGAGGAAGCTGAGGCTCAACCGGGTTCCCCTGCCTTCGATGATCCTGGGGAACGCCCAGTCCCTCCAGAATAAGATGGACGAACTTCAGGGAAACGTCCGCTTTCTGAAGGATTTTAAAGACGGTGGGATTCTGACTTTTACAGAATCGTGGCTCACTGAACGTGATCGAGATGCAGACCTGCTGATTGATGGCTTTGGTGCGCCACTCTGTTAGCATAGAAACTCAGAGGTAACGGGGAAATCACAGGGAGGTGGAGTCTGTCTCTATGTAAATCAACAGTACTGTCATCCTAAATCTGTGACTGTCAGAGAGCGCATCTGTACTCCACATGTTGAACTTGAACTTTCATGTGTATCGTTGCGTTCTTTCTACCTGCCCCATGAGTTCCCGCAACTGTTTATCACAACAGTTTATTTACATCCGAATGCCTCTTCTGCCTGCAGTGTTATCCATGATGTGGTGCAGAAACTGCAATCTGTCTCACCTGATGCACCGATCTTCAGACTGGGTGATTTCAACCATGTCTCCCTTAAAAAGACACTACCTGACTTTTATCAATATGTAACCTGTCCAACCACACAGGATAAAACTATTGATCTTTGCTATGGGTCTGTTAAGGAGGCATATAAATCTCTCCCGTTATCCTCCCTGGGCTCGGGGGATCACAACTGTGTGCATCTCCTGCCTACATACAGAACTGTGTTAAAGAGGGAAAAGGTCCATACAAGAGACATTAAGGACTGGACTGAGGAGGCTGTGCTTTGCTTGCAGGAGTGCTACAACTGCACTGATTGGGACATATTTAAAGAAGCCTGTGTTGATGATCTTGATGAACTTGCGGATGTCACTTGTTCATATGCCACCTTTTGCAGGGACATGATCATTCCCTGCAGGCGTGTAAAAGTGTTTCCCAACAATAAGCCATGGGTCACTAGGTCAGTTAGGGCTTGTATACAGGCCAAGAGACTTGCTTTTAAACATGGAGCAGCCTCCAAGCTGCACACAGCCACTAAGGAGGTGAAAATTGGGATTTTAAAAGTAAAGCAGGACTACAAATGGAAGTTGGAGAACTGGCTATAAATAATCTTGGATCTGCTTTGTCTAGCATGAAAGCCATTGCAGGCCTTCAATACTCTAAAACCAGCAGTATCATCTCTTTTGATGGCTTTTAGTCAGACATTGAATTTGCAAATGCACCTAACTGTTTTTATACACGTTTCGATGCTTTTGATTTTAGTCAGGAAATACAGGAGGTGAGTCATAAAGTGAGTGACAATCAGCACTTTTTTATTTCCCAGAAGGACGTTGAAAAATCCTTCTGTTCCCTTAAACCAAATAAAAGCTATGGTCCTGATAACATTTGTGGCCGCTTGCTGAAACCTTGTGTAAAGGAGCTGAGCTCTGTTTTTCAGCACATTTTCAATCACTCTCTAAAGATGCAGCATGTGCCAAGAGTCTGGAAGGATGCTGTTGTTATTCCTGCCCCAAAAATCAGTTCTCCCAAAACCCTCAATGATTTCACACCAGTCGCACTGACATCGATTGTAATGAAATGTTTTGAGAAAATTGTTAGATCTGAAATTTTGAAGAAAACTGAGCATGACCTTGATCCCATGCAATTTGCTTATACACCCAACAGAGGGGTAGAAGATGCTACAGTTACTTTATTAAATTTGCTTTTTAAACATCTGGAGGGGAAAGGAACACATGTGAGACTTTAATTTATTGATTTTTCATCTGCTTTTAATACAATCCAACCCCATGTTTTAGCCTTAAGGCTTTTAGAGCATTTTAACATAAGCAACAATCTTGTGTGTTGGATTTTGAACTTCTTAACTGACCGGACACAGAAAGTGAGAGTGAATGGAGCTGTCTCGGATCAGGTTACATCCTCCACTGGCTCCCCACAATGATGTGTGCTGTCTCCTCTCTTGTTCATCCTCTATACAAACATGTGCCGCAGCAGCAGAGAGGATAGAACCATTTTAAAGTACGCAGATGACACAGTTATTGTCAGCCTGCTGAAAAACAATGACACGAGCCATGGCCCAGTGGTTAATGATTTTCTTGACTAGTGCAGTAAATCTTTCCTTGGGATGAACATTTCCAAAACAAAAGACATGATCATTGACTTTCGTAAAAACAGGGCTTCAAATCAAGAGGCCACAGTTTTAAAAGGTCAGATAGTGAAGTGTGTCAACACATACAAATATCCTGGAACTGTCATCAACAACAAACTGAACTTTGAGGCAAACTGCGAAGCTGTGCACAAAAAAGGATGCCAGCGCCTGTTTTTTTCTGAGAAAACTGTCCACTTTTAACATTGACAGGACCATGCTGACCTTGTTTTATCGTGCTTTTATTGAATCAGTCTTATCTTTCTGTCTTGTTTCATGGTTTGGAAACGTGTCCTTAAAAAACAAAAACTGTTTAAACCAAATCGTGAAATGGTCTAGCAAGCTGATTGGAGAGTCTCAGCTTCACCCAGAATCCCTGTATGCTAAACAGCTACAGAGGATAGCTAACTCTATTGTAAGAGATGACTCCCACCCCCTTAATGGTGAGTTTCAGCTGCTCCCACCAGGTCGGAGGTTCACAGTACCTGCTTGTAAATCCAGACGCTACAAAAACAGCTTTGTACCAGCAGCCATCAGCGCTATTAACAAGTGAGAGGAACTGTAACATAACTTATGTATTTATTTCCTGTACTGTTTCTTTTATCTTGTTTTTATGAATGGCACATCTTTATCATTTGGCTTGGTTGGACGCATTTTTAGGCCTTTTTATCTACTGATGTTCAAACTTACTTTGCTTTTTATCTTGAGGCCATCCTCTTTGTTCTTTTAGCCTAAGCACTGCCGTCACTTTGTCTTGTCTTGTGGTGTTCTGTGTGTTCACAATACGAGATGACTCACTCACTGTAAACCGAATTTACCCAAGGGTACAATAAATATTCTGAAGTCTGAAGTCTTGTGCTTGTGTTTATTGATCTGTACCATCTGCCTGAAGGAACTGACAGGGATGTTGGGTGTCCTTTATAATGTTCTGTGCTTTTTTGAGACAACGGGAAATGCGTAGTTCTTCCAGCTTGGGGAGTGGGCAGCGGACGATCTTTTGGGCGGTGTTGATGACCCTCTGGAGCACTTTCCTCTGAGCTGCTGTGCAGTTGGTGTACCATACACACATGCAGTATGTCAGTATGCTCTCAATCGAGGCATGATAAAAGGACGCCAGCAGTCTTTGTGTGATGTTATTTGTTCTGACAATTCTCAGGAAGTATAATCTCTGTTGGGCCTTTTTCAGCAGCTCAGAGGTGTTCACGCTCCAAGATATGCTCTCCTCTATGTGGACTCACAGCAGGCAGAAAGTCTGTCATCCTCTCCGCACAGTCCCCGCTGATCATTAATAGTGGGATCTCTGTTTTCTTTCTCCTGTAGTCTATGATGAGTACTTTGGTCTTTGAGATGTTGAGGAGCAGGTTGTTGGCCCTGTTCAATGTTGACAGCTGCTCCATCTCATTTCTGTAGGCAGACTCGCCCCCAGCCCCCCCATAGATGAGCCCCACCACTGTGCTGTTATCCGCAAACTTCTTCATGCTGTTGCTGTGATGGACAGGGAGCAGTCAAGTGTGTAGAGGGAATAGAGCAAGGGACTCAGCACACAGCCCTGGGCAGAGCCAGTACTGAGGCTTAGGGCCGTGGATGTGTGGTGGCCCACTCTGACCCTCTTTCTGTGATCAGAGAGGAAGCTATTGATCCACATGCAGGTTGTGTGTGTAAGCTCCAGTTCCCCCAATTTGACCAATAGCTTGTGAGAGAGGATAGTGTTGAATGCAGGGCTATAATCCACAAAGAGCGTCCGCACATAGTTCCTCTGCTGCTCCAGGTGTGATAGTGCAGTAGGGAGAGCTATGTCTGTGGCGTTCTCTGTGGATTGGTTTGCTATGTAGGCAAACTGGTGGGGGTCAAGGCTGGTGGGCAGGGCTGCTGTGATGTGACTCCAGACCAGTTTTTCAAAGCACTTCATCACCACTGGGGTGAGTGCCACTGGTCGGTAGTTGTGAGGCTAGAGATGTGGTGTTGGGCAGGGGGACTACTGGTGAGGATTTCAGGCAGAGTGGGACAGTGGACTGTGCCAGGGACTGGTTGAAGATCTTTGTGAAGATTCTAGACAGCTGATCTACACAGTCCTTCAGCACGTGTCCCAGGACGCCATCAGGACCAGTCGGCTTCCTCCAGTTGACGGCCCGCAGTGTGCGCCTCACCTCATGCTCTTCAATTGTGAGGTTTACTCTGCTGTGGGCTGTGTGGTGTAGTCAGAATTTTAATCAGAACCCGCCCCTCCCCCGAAGTCAGATCTCCAACTCGGAATATCAGATGAATCTCACCAGCCCGACATAAGATTCATGCTATCTGCTACTCATGTAAACAGTACTTACATGTTTTATTGTATGTTTGTACAGCTGGGAAGTGCTGGGAGCACTCAACTTTGGGGTTATGTTGTTCTGAGCTCCAAGTTCCGACTTTCAGTGGAAACTGAACACACCATAAGACACAACTCTCACTCCCCAGGGTCCTAAAGAGGAACTGGTAGCTCCACCTGTGCCTGTTGTGCACAGCAGCAAAATGAAGACAAAAAAAAAAAACAAAAAAAACAATCAGAGCGCTTTTTCCAAAAACAAACTATATAAGTAGTCTATCCTACACCTGTTGCCTGTTGACTTTCTCAGATGTGGCAGATAATCCTTTTGTAATCGTGTTGACTAGCTAGTCTGACAATGATAAACAGCATTTGCTCTTACCTGAAGTAGGCTAAATCTAAAATAAAATACTTTTTAGGCTGTAGGTGAATAACTTTAATGTTGCTTTTTAATTTTTATGTATAACGTTATTTTGATAAGAAACTGTTAAGTGAAATAAAAAATAAGATTTAAAATGTCAACATTATCCTCCAGGTCTGCAGGCAATTCCTGATGACAGTGAGGCAGGCCCTAGTCAGTCAAGAGGGGATCTGCCAGGGGTCAGCCACAGTAGAACAAGACTGCATGAGGAAGGAGAGACAGTAGGAATACAGACAGAAGAAGCAGGGACAGAACAAGGAGGGACAGGAGGCGACACAGGGGGAGAGAAAGTTGACATGATAATGACATATACAAAGCCAAATCAGCCTGACCCTAAAGTTTTGCAAAAACAAGTACTCAAAGACCGGACAATGACATTCCAAAAAGCATGGTATGAGAAGTATCCCTGGCTGCTTGTTAGTATGAGTACTGATGATGTTCTGTGTTCTCACTGCTCTGAATATTTTAAGACAGGGAAACCAGCACAAGCCAAGAGTATAGACCTAGCTTTTGTCAATACTGGATTTAAAAACTGGAAAAAAGCACTTGCTACATTTTCCATGTGTAACCACTACTTGTAATGAGCCAATTGTTAAGTAAATAGTTACATGAATGTAAATAGTTACATGAATAGGCCCAGTAAGGAGCATTCAAAACATGAATGCCATGTAATGGAGACAGAATTCATAAAAAAAAAGAGAAAAGAAATAAATCAATAAATCAAGATTTCTCCCTCTTTCTTAGGATTTTAGCTTAGATTTCTCAATCAAAAAAATAAAATGGGATAACTGGGAACTGAAATACACCACCCTGCAGCCTCTCAACTCAACTCAACTCAATATCAACTCAATATCAAATAAAACACAAAGATGAAATTAAACAGTCCATCTTTACAGTTTTTTCCTTTAGGTAGTGTCACAGTTTCCTTTACAATCCTTTTGAATTCACTCCCAAGGTAAATGTCTTTCTTTTCTTTGCAAATCCAGTTCTGTTAATTTAGGTCAGTGTGTCTCTTCTTCTTTTAGTCAACAAGTCAGATCCAGTTTAATTAGTTAGGTAGTTCAGTTTGGTTACGTAGGTCATCCAGTTTAGTTATGTAGACGGTTCAGTTTTGTTATTTAGGGGCCCCTTTTTAGGCGTTTTAATCTTTTTGCTCGGGCTTATCTGATTCTTTAAGTGGAAATCCAACGCGTCTCAGAACATCCACTTACTTGAGACTCTCTGTCTCTCTCACTCTCAAGATACAGCATGGATCCTAGATACACCTCCTGCTCACTGCGAATCTGCGCCATCATCCTCTTCTTCAGGAAGTGACTAACAAAAGAAAACCATTGGGAGAATTAAACAACTTCAAATATTGATTCTCCTTTCACCCCTTGGCAACCAAAACATCCTGTAAAAAAACTTAAGTTACCGTAACCGTAAGTATCTCCAAAAAACAGCAAGTCAAATGCAACAACAGCAATATTTATTTAATTGCACTGAATATGCAGACATGCAGATTGGGGACTAGGTTAATTGGTAACTCTAAATTGTCTGTAGGTGTGAATGTGAGCATGAATGGTTGTTTGTCTCTATGTGTCAGCCCTGCGATAGTCTGGTGACCTGTCCAGGGTGAACCCTGCCTCTCGCCCGATGTAGCTGGGATAGGCTCCAGCCCCCCCGCGACCCTCAAGAGGATGAAGCGGTTAGAAGATGAATGAATAATACTGAGTTGGTGGGTCCATACAAAGATATTGGTCAGACCCAACATTGCAGTATACACCCAACATGTCTTTATTACACCCTAATTCCCACAGTTTTTTTCCACAAAAGAGGCTAATATGGAGATGTTGGGTTGAGACTGCAGATTCAACATAGCAGGATAGACCCTAGTTGCTGGTAATGTTGCTGCTCAAAGAATGTTTTCCTTTAATTAACTCGTCTCTACTAGATATGATCAACCTGTCTCTATGAACAGGATATGTACCACAGTCCTTTAAACGAGCCATAATTAAACTACTTCTTAAAAAGCTTACTCTTGATCCAGGGGTTTTAGCAAACTATAGACCTATATCTAACCTTCCTTTTCTCTCTAAGATCCTTGAGGAAACAGCAGCCAACCAGTTATGTGACTTCCTTCGAAACAACAGCCTATACAAGGATTTTCGGTCACGTTTTGGAGCACATCATAGCACACAGACAGCACTGGTGAAAGTCAACAATGATCTTTTGGTTGCCTCAGACAAAGGACTTGCCTCTGTTCTGGTCTTGTTAGATCTTAGTGCTGCATTTGATACCATTGACCATCACATCTTCTTACACACATCTTGAGACAGGAACACTTAATTGGCATTAAACTGCTTTCAGTCTTATGTCATGACTAAGAAAGCTGGTTGAATTTAGTTGTCTTGTAGTTCCTGTTTTATTTTGAAATTTCTCTCCTCTCATTTCAGGTAACTTGCCCCTTCCCCTTGTGTTTCCCACCAGTCTGATTGTCTTCCCCGCCCTGATTGTTTCCACCTGTTCCCCCTCACCTTGTGTATTTATGGTCTGTGTCTCCCTTTGTCTGTGCCAGTTCGTCTTCCAGTGCCACAAGGAACCAGCTCCACGCCTTCGCCTTGATTCCACAGTAATTGTTTCACGCCCCTACCTTGTCAGGTTTTTTTGTATCTTTTCTTGTTACTTTGTCAAGTCAGTGTTTTAGTTAGTTGCTTTTTCCATCGCAAGAGTGTTTTTTGGTTTACTTGTAGAAGTTGTGTTTTGTCCTCCGTGTGAGTGATTTTTCGTTGAACATCGATAATAAAAACTTGTTTGATTTGACTCCCGAGTTGTGCATTTGGGTTCAGGTCCTAGTTCAGTTCTGACATCTTACTTATCTGACCAATTTCAGTTTGTACATGTTAATGATGTCTCTCAAAGATCTGTGCTTGGACTAATATTATTCACCTTATATATGCTCCCTCCAGCAAATGTTATCAGGGAACACTCCATAAATTTTCATTGCTATGCAGACGACACCCAATTACACTTATCAATGAAGCCAGATGAAACCAATCACTTACTTAAACTCCAAGCGTGTATCAAGGACATAAAGACCTGGATGACCTGCATTTTCCTGCTTTTAAACTCAGATAAAACTTAAGTTATAGTTCTTGGCCCTAAAAACTTTAGAGGTGCACTATCTAATGATATAACAAGTTTGGATGGCGTTAATTTAGCCTCCAGCACCAGCATCAGGAATTTAGGGGGTATCTTTGATCAAGACATATCCTTCAACTCCCACATAAAACAAACTTCAAGGACTACCTTTTTTCACCTACATAATATGACTAAAATCAGGACGATCCTGTCTCTAAAAGGCAGATAAACTAGTCCATGCATTTGTTACCTCCAGGCTGGACTATTGCAATTCCTTACTATCAGGCTGCCCTAATAAGTCTGTACAGAGTCTCCAGCTGATCCAGACTGCTGCAGC
This sequence comes from Epinephelus fuscoguttatus, assembly GCF_011397635.1. Classification (NCBI taxonomy): domain Eukaryota; kingdom Metazoa; phylum Chordata; class Actinopteri; order Perciformes; family Serranidae; genus Epinephelus; species Epinephelus fuscoguttatus. Next base: position 21,346,312 of record NC_064766.1, on the reverse strand, counting down.
ATGTCTACTGACAGGAACTAGGAAAAGAGATCATATTACTCCTGTTCTGGCTTCTCTACACTGGCTTCCACAGAGTCCTTGTGCTTTCTCGTCCTCCAGGTTTCCATGGATCATGGCTGCGTTTGGGCATTTCTGTCCATCCTAGGAGAGGGATCCCTCCTCTGCAGCTCTTCCTGAGGTTTCTTCCACCTTTTTTTCCCCTGCTAAAAGGGTTTTTGGGGGACAAGTTTTTCCTCACTCGAACTGAGGGTCTAAGGACAGAAGGTGTCATCTCTGTACAGATTGTAAAGCCCTCCAAGGCAAACTGCGTGTTGTGAATTTGGGCTATACAAATAAAATTTGATTTGATTTGATTTAATGTACCCTATACAAGGGAAATTAGGGATGTTGCTTGTCAGACCCAGCATCCCCCCATTTTACCATTTCTTGCAAAAACACCCAACTTGTGCCTTTGAGACCCTTTATTAAAAATGCAAAGTTGGCTAGAGAATGACTGAGACCTGTTTGTCCAAATATGGGTGTATGGAGATATAGTCATGACACCTTTGTCTCACACAATAGGAAGTATAGGAAGTAACTTAAGTATGACTCCAGTATTCATGAGCCAATCAGTGCAGTCATTAACTTTTCAGCCAATCAGAGCAAAAGTTCAGGAAGAATCATGGACAGAGGTGTTGCAGCAACCAGCAATCAGGTAAAATCCAAAAATACTGACATGTTGGATATCTGTGCAGTCTGGGCAATGAATGCCTGCTTGTTGTTTTTGTTGTACTTTATTAGCATTCATTAGCATGGTTTAGATAGCTTAAATAACATTTTACAACCTGTTACATGCATTTAAATATATCCCAGGCTCCCTTTAAATAGGCTGGTTGTTTTCATCAGCTGATTTTTCCCTTACAGACCACAGCATGCTTTTGCTCACACTGGAAACCTTCAATGAGTTTCAAAGGTATTACAACAGCAGGAATAACTTTTGCAGATTTTACTAGTGTGAACCATTTAAAAATGTAACTAAGTGTATTTTTTTTTTTTTTTTTGTCACAGGAAGAGAAAATATACAATTTGTAAAACAAAAAACAACAACAAAAAAAAAAGTGTATCATTTTATTGGGCCGATGGGTTAAAAGGGTTCCCCTGCTAAAAGGGTTTTATGGGGGGCAAGTTTTTCCTCACTTGAACCGAGGTTCTAAGCACAGAAGGCCTCGTCTCTGTACAAATTGTAAAGCCCTCCAAGGCAAACTGTGGTTTGTGAATGTGGGCTACACAAATAAAATTTGATTGATTGATTACTGATTTTACTAGTGTGAACCATTTTAAAATGTAACCAAGTGTATTTTTTTTTTTTTTTTGTCACAGGAAGAGAAAATATACAATTTGTAAAACAAAAAAAAACAAAACAAAAAAAAGTGTATCATTTTAGTGGGCCGATGGGTTACAAAAGTCAGGGTTCAGTTGACATTATGTGTCATGTCCAATTAAGGAAACACAATGGAGCAGGACCCAAATGCAAGAATAAAAAACTTAAATATATTTATTAAACAAAAGATCAAAACGACCAAATCATGACATTATGGATCAATCGTCATCCAGAGAGTTGTGCAACCTAATTGCATGGGGGACAAAAGACTTCCCCAGTCTGTCTGTGGAGCACCTCTGGGACAACAGTCTATCACTGAAGTGCAGTGGGTGGTTGGTGTTGTCCAGTGTTGACCTGAATCTGGACAATGTTCTCTGCTCTGTCACTGCCTCCAAAGTGTTCAGCTTTCAAATTCATTGTCTGCATAAGATAAACTCAAAAAAGAGAAACTACATTTACTAATTTACCCAGAAATGTGGGAAATAATATTTTATAAAATAAAAACAGCATAAATTTCAATTGTGAGGTTTATGCTGCTATGGGCCGTGTGGTGTAGTGGTGCTGTCTCTGGTGCTGAGACCTCGAAGCGGGCAAAGAAGATGTTCAGCTCCTATTCCAGCGCGGGGTCACCTTCAGCAGCTCCGAGGTTGGTCCTGTAGTTGGTCAGATGCTGAACTCCCTGCCACACCTGCCTGCTGTGGTTACTGCTCAGGTGATCCTCTATTCTACTCCTGTAAGTCTGCCTTGGCCTCTCTGATGCCTCTCTTCAGGTTGGCTCGGGCTGTGTTGCAGAGGTCTTTGTTGTCGGCCCTCCATACGGTGTTCCTCTCTTTTAGCGCCGTCATCCGGGGCTTCTGGTTGGGATAGACACGGATGCGTTTGTCCACTGTGACAGTGTCTGTGCAGTTCTTAATGTCGCACAGAACACTGTGTGTGAACACCTCCAGGTCCTGGTGTTCAAAGACCCCCCATTTGGTCCTCTCAAAGCAGTCCTGCAGCTGCTGGGAGGCACCCTCTGGCCATGTGGCAACAGTCTTTGTGATGGCGGGAGTAGTTTTCCTGAGAGGGGCATATACGGGGAATAAAAGCAAGGACAAATGGTAGGACTGGCCCAGGTGTGGTAGTGCTCTGGCCCTGTAGCGCAGTTTGATGTTAGAGTGTACCTTGTCCAGGGTGTTATCTCCCCATGACTACAAAATTATAAGGCACTAAGGCAGAGTTTGTGGGTCCATACAGAGATATTGGTCAAACCCAACACTGCACTATAAACCCAACAACTCCATATTAGCTCCTTTATCACAAGTGGATTATACAGACTTGATGGGTCTTTACTGAGATGTTGGGTCAGATCCAACATTGCAGTATACACCCAACATGTCTTTGTTAGACCCTATTTCCCAAAGGGCTTTTCCACAAAAGGGACTAATATGGAGATGTTGGGTTTATCCTGCAGATCCAAAAGAGCACTATAGACCATACTTGCTGGTATTGTGCCCTATACAAGGGAAATTAGGGATGTTGGTTGTTAGACCCAACATCCCCACATTTCAATGCAAAAACACCCAACTTGTACGTTTGAGACCCTTTATTTATTAAAATACAAAGTTGGCTGGAGAATGACTGAGAACTCTTTGGCCAAATATGGGTGTATGGAGATACAGTCATGACCCCTTTGTCTCACACAACAGGAAGCGACTTAAATATGACTCCAGCATTCATGAGATTGTTGACGACCACTTTCTCAGTATCTAAAGGCTAAAACACCCAACTTTTACCTTTGAGACCCTTTATTAAAAATACAAAGTTGGCTAGCGAATGACTGAGACCTGTTTGGCCAAATGTGGGTGTATGGAGATAGAGCCATGACCCCTTTGTCTCACACAACAGGAAGTAACTTAAATATGACTCCAGCATTCATGAGATTGTTGAAGACCAGTTTCTCAGTATCTAAAGGCTAAAACACCCAACTTTTACCTTTGAGACCCTTTATTAAAAATGCAAAGTTGGCTGAGAATGACTGAGACCTGTTTGGCCAAATGTGGGTGTATGGAGATACAGTCATGACCCCTTTCTTTTGCTGATCTGTTCTGTACACACGCCACTCATTACACGTCTGTCTGTCCTGGGAGAGGGATCCCTCCTCTTCGGCTCTTCCTGAGGTTTCTTCCACCTTTTTTTCCCTAAAAGGGTTTTATGAGGCCAAGTTTTTCCTCACTTGAACCGAGGTGTAAGGACAGAAGGTGTCGTCTCTGGACAAATTGTAAAGCCCTCCAAGGCAAACTGTGGTTTGTGAATGTGAGCTACACAAATAAAATTTGATTGATTGATTATTGAAGGCCACGTTCTCAGTATCTAAAGGCTAAAACACCCAACTTTTGACTTTGAGACCCTTTATTTATTAAAAATACAAAGTTGGCTGGAGAATGACTGAGACCTGTTTGGCCAAATATGGGTGTATGGAGATACAGCCATGACCCCTTTGTCTCACACAACAGGAAGTGACTTAAATATGACTCCAGCATTCATCAGATTGTTGAAGACCACTTTCTCAGTATCTAAAGGCTGTCACACCCAACTTTTACCTTTGAGACCCTTTATTAAAAATACAAAGTTGGCTAGCGAATGACTGAGACCTGTTTGGTCAAATGTGGGTGTATGGAGATACAGTCATGACCCCTTTGTTTTGCTGATCTGTTCTGCACACGCGCCACTCATTACACGTCTGTCCGTCCTGGGAGAGGGATCCCACCTCTGCAGCTCTTTCTGAGTTTTTTTCCACCTTTTTTTCCCTGCTAAAAGGGTTTTAGAGCAAGTTTTTCCTCACTTGAACCGAGGTTCTAAGCACAGAAGGCCTTGTCTCTGTACAAATTGTAAAGCCCTCCAAGGCAAACTGTGGTTTGTGAATGTGGGCTACACAAATAAAATTTGATTGATTGATTACTGATTTTACTAGTGTGAACCATTTTAAAATGTAACTAAGTGTATTTTTATTTTTTTTTTTGTCACAGGAAGAGAAAATATACAATTTGTAAAACAAAAAAAAACAAAACAAAAAAAAGTGTATCATTTTAGTGGGCCGATGGGTTACAAAAGTCAGGGTTCAGTTGACATTATGTGTCATGTCCAATTAAGGAAACACAATGGAGCAGGACCCAAATGCAAGAATAAAAAACTTAAATATATTTATTAAACAAAAGATCAAAACGACCAAATCATGACATTATGGATCAATCGTCATCCAGAGAGTTGTGCAACCTAATTGCATGGGGGACAAAAGACTTCCCCATTCTGTCTGTGGAGCACCTCTGGGACAACAGTCTATCACTGAAGTGCAGTGGGTGGTTGGTGTTGTCCAGTGTTGACCTGAATCTGGACAATGTTCTCTGCTCTGTCACTGCCTCCAAAGTGTTCAGCTTTCAAATTCATTGTCTGCATAAGATAAACTCAAAAAAGAGAAACTACATTTACTAATTTACCCAGAAATGTGGGAAATATTATTTCGCAAAATAAAAACAGCATAAATTTCGATTGTGAGGTTTATGCTGCTATGGGCCGTGTGTAGTGGTGCTGTCTCTGGTGCTGAGACCTCGAAGCGGGCAAAGAAGATGTTCAGCTCCTATTCCAGCGCGGGGTCACCTTCAGCAGCTCCGAGGTTGGTCCTGTAGTTGGTCAGATGCTGAACTCCCTGCCACACCTGCCTGCTGTGGTTACTGCTCAGGTGATCCTCTATCCTCCTCCTGCAGTCTGCAGGATGCCCCTCTTCAGGTTGGCTCGGGCTGTGTTGCAGAGGTCTTTGTTGTCGGTCCTCCATGCGGTGTTCCTCTCTTTTAGCGCCGTCATCCGGGGCTTCTGGTTGGGATAGACACAGATGCGTTTGTCCACTGTGACAGTGTCTGTGCAGTTCTTAATGTCGCACAGAACACTGTGTGTGAACACCTCCAGGTCCTGGTGTTCAAAGACCCCCCAGTTGGTCCTCTCAAAGCAGTCCTGCAGCTGCTGGGAGGCACCCTCTGGCCATGTGACAACAGTCTTTGTGATGGCTGGAGCAGTTTTCCTGAGGGGGGCATATATGGGGAATAAAAGCAAGGACAAGTGGTAGGACTGGCCCAGGTGTGGTAGTGCTCTGGCCCTGTAGCGCAGTTTGATGTTAGAGTGTACCTTGTCCAGGGTGTTATCTCCCCATGACTACAAAATTATAAGGCACTAAGGCAGAGTTTGTGGGTCCATACAGAGATATTGGTCAAACCCAACACTGCACTATAAACCCAACAACTCCATATTAGCTCCTTTATCACAAGTGGATTATACAGACTTGATGGGTCTTTACTGAGATGTTGGGTCAGATCCAACATTGCAGTATACACCCAACATGTCTTTGTTAGACTTTATTTCCCAAAGGGCTTTTCCACAAAAGGGACTAATATGGAGATGTTGGGTTTATCCTGCAGATCCAAAAGAGCACTATAGACCATACTTGCTGGTATTGTGCCCTATACAAGGGTAATTAGGGATGTTGGTTGTTAGACCCAACATCTCCACATTTCATTGCAAAAACACCCAATTTGTATACCTTTGAGATCCTTTATTTATTAAAAATACAAAGTTGGCTGGAGAATGACTGAGAACTCTTTGGCCAAATATGGGTGTATGGAGATACAGCCATGACCCCTTTGTCTCACACAACAGGAAGTGACTTAAATATGACTCCAGCCTTCATGAGATTGTTGAAGACCACTTTCTCAGTATCTAAAGGCTAAAACACCCAACTTTAACTTTGAGACCATTTATTAAAAATACAAAGTTGGTGAGAGAATGACTGAGACCTTTTTGGCCAAATATGGGTGTATGGAGATACAGTCATGACCCCTTTGTCTCACACAACAGGAAGTGACTTAAATATGACTCCAGCCTTCATGAGATTGTTGAAGACCACTTTCTCAGTATCTAAAGGCTGTCACACCCAACTTTTACCTTTGAGACCCTTTATTAAAAATACAAAGTTGGCTGGAGAATGACTGAGACCTGTTTGGCCAAATGTGGGTGTATGGAGATACAGTCATGACCCCTTTCTTTTGCTGATCTGTTCTGTACACGCGCCACTCATTACACGTCTGTCCGTCCTGGGTGAGGGATCCCTCCTCTGCAGCTTTTCCTGAGGTTTTTTCCACCTTTTTTCCCCTGCTAAAAGGGTTTTATGGGGGGCAAGTTTTTCCTCACTTGAACCGAGGGTGTAAGGACAGAAGGTGTCGTCTCTGGACAAATTGTAAAGCCCTCCAAGGCAAACTGTGGTTTGTGAATGTGAGCTACACAAATAAAATTTGATTGATTGATTATTGAAGGCCACTTTCTCAGTATCTAAAGGCTGTCACACCCAACTTTTACCTTTGAGACCCTTTATTTATTAAAAATACAAAGTTGGCTGGAGAATGACTGAGACCTGTTTGGCCAAATATGGGTGTATGGAGATACAGCCATGACCCCTTTGTCTCACACAACAGGAAGTGACTTAAATATGACTCCAGCCTTCATGAGATTGTTGAAGACCACTTTCTCAGTATCTAAAGGCTAAAACACCCAACTTTAACTTTGAGACCATTTATTAAAAATACAAAGTTGGTGAGAGAATGACTGAGACCTTTTTGGCCAAATATGGGTGTATGGAGATACAGTCATGACCCCTTTGTCTCACACAACAGGAAGCGACTTAAATATGACTCCAGCATTCATGAGATTGTTGAAGACCAGTTTCTCAGTATCTAAAGGCTAAAACACCCAACTTTTACCTTTGAGACCCTTTATTAAAAATGCAAAGTTGGCTGAGAATGACTGAGACCTGTTTGGCCAAATGTGGGTGTATGGAGATACAGTCATGACCCCTTTCTTTTGCTGATCTGTTCTGTACACACGCCACTCATTACACGTCTGTCTGTCCTGGGAGAGGGATCCCTCCTCTTCGGCTCTTCCTGAGGTTTCTTCCACCTTTTTTCCCCTGCTAAAAGGGTTTTATGAGGCCAAGTTTTTCCTCACTTGAACCGAGGGTGTAAGGACAGAAGGTGTCGTCTCTGGACAAATTGTAAAGCCCTCCAAGGCAAACTGTGGTTTGTGAATGTGAGCTACACAAATACAATTTGATTGATTGATTATTGAAGGCCACGTTCTCAGTATCTAAAGGCTAAAACACCCAACTTTTGACTTTGAGACCCTTTATTTATTAAAAATACAAAGTTGGCTGAGAATGACTGAGACCTGTTTGGCCAAATATGGGTGTATGGAGATACAGCCATGACCCTTTGTCTCACACAACAGGAAGTGACTTAAATATGACTCCAGCATTCATCAGATTGTTGAAGACCACTTTCTCAGTATCTAAAGGCTGTCACACCCAACTTTTACCTTTGAGACCCTTTATTAAAAATACAAAGTTGGCTAGCGAATGACTGAGACCTGTTTGGTCAAATGTGGGTGTATGGAGATACAGTCATGACCCCTTTGTTTTGCTGATCTGTTCTGCACACGCGCCACTCATTACACGCCTGTCCGTCCTGGGAGAGATCCCTCCTCTTCAGCTCTTCCTGAGGGTTCTTCCACCTTTTTTCCCCTGCTAAAAGGGTTTTATGGGGGGCAAGTTTTTCCTCACTTGAACCGAGGTTCTAAGCACAGAAGGCCTTGTCTCTGTACAAATTGTAAAGTGGCTCCAAGGCAAACTGTGGTTTGTGAATGTGGGCTACACAAATAAAATTTGATTGATTGATTACTGATTTTACTAGTGTGAACCATTTTAAAATGTAACTAAGTGTATTTTTATTTTTATTTTTTTTGTCACAGGAAGAGAAAATATACAATTTGTAAAACAAAAAAAAACAAAACAAAAAAGTGTATCATTTTAGTGGGCGATGGGTTACAAAGTCAGGGTTCAGTTGACATTATGTGTCATGTCCAATTAAGGAAACACAATGGAGCAGGACCCAAATGCAAGAATAAAAAACTTAAATATATTTATTAAACAAAAGATCAAAACGACCAAATCATGACATTATGGATCAATCGTCATCCAGAGAGTTGTGCAACCTAATTGCATGGGGGACAAAAGACTTCCCCAGTCTGTCTGTGGAGCACCTCTGGGACAGCAGTCTATCACTGAAGTGCAGTGGGTGGTTGGTGTTGTCCAGTGTTGACCTGAATCTGGACAATGTTCTCTGCTCTGTCACTGCCTCCAAAGTGTTCAGCTTTCAAATTCATTGTCTGCATAAGATAAACTCAAAAAAGAGAAACTACATTTACTAATTTACCCAGAAATGTGGGAAATATTATTTCGCAAAATAAAAACAGCATAAATTTTGATTGTGAGGTTTATGCTGCTATGGGCCGTGTGGTGTAGTGGTGCTGTCTCTGGTGCTGAGACCTCGAAGCGGGCAAAGAAGATGTTCAGCTCCTATTCCAGCGCGGGGTCACCTTCAGCAGCTCCGAGGTTGGTCCTGTAGTTGGTCAGATGCTGAACTCCCTGCCACACCTGCCTGCTGTGGTTACTGCTCAGGTGATCCTCTATTCTACTCCTGTAAGTCTGCCTTGGCCTCTCTGATGCCTCTCTTCAGGTTGGCTCGGGCTGTGTTGCAGAGGTCTTTGTTGTCGGCCCTCCATACGGTGTTCCTCTCTTTTAGCGCCGTCATCCGGGGCTTCTGGTTGGGATAGACACAGATGCGTTTGTCCACTGTGACAGTGTCTGTGCAGTTCTTAATGTCGCACAGAACACTGTGTGTGAACACCTCCAGGTCCTGGTGTTCAAAGACCCCCCATTTGGTCCTCTCAAAGCAGTCCTGCAGCTGCTGGGAGGCACCCTCTGGCCATGTGGCAACAGTCTTTGTGATGGCGGGAGTAGTTTTCCTGAGAGGGGCATATACAGGGAATAAAAGCAAGGACAAGTGGTAGGACTGGCCCAGGTGTGGTAGTGCTCTGGCCCTGTAGCGCAGTTTGATGTTAGAGTGTACCTTGTCCAGGGTGTTATCTCCCCATGACTACAAAATTATAAGGCACTAAGGCAGAGTTTGTGGGTCCATACAGAGATATTGGTCAAACACAACACTGCACTATAAACCCAACAACTCCATATTAGCTCCTTTATCACAAGTGGATTATACAGACTTGATGGGTCTTTACTGAGATGTTGGGTCAGATCCAACATTGCAGTATAGACCCAACATGTCTTTGTTAGACCTTATTTCCCAAAGGGCTTTTCCACAAAAGGGACTAATATGGAGATGTTGGGTTTATCCTGCAGATCCAAAAGAGCACTATAGACCATACTTGCTGGTATTGTGCCCTATACAAGGGAAATTAGGGATGTTGGTTGTTAGACCCAACATCCCCACATTTCAATGCAAAACACCCAACTTGTACGTTTGAGACCCTTTATTTATTAAAATACAAAGTTGGCTGGAGAATGACTGAGAACTCTTTGGCCAAATATGGGTGTATGGAGATACAGCCATGACCCCTTTGTCTCACACAACAGGAAGTGACTTAAATATGACTCCAGCCTTCATGAGATTGTTGAAGACCACTTTCTCAGTATCTAAAGGCTAAAACACCCAACTTTAACTTTGAGACCATTTATTAAAAATACAAAGTTGGTGAGAGAATGACTGAGACCTTTTTGGCCAAATATGGGTGTATGGAGATACAGTCATGACCCCTTTGTCTCACACAACAGGAAGCGACTTAAATAAGACTCCAGCATTCATGAGATTGTTGAAGACCACTTTCTCAGTATCTAAAGGCTAAAACACCCAACTTTTACCTTTGAGACCCTTTATTAAAAATGCAAAGTTGGCTGAGAATGACTGAGACCTGTTTGGCCAAATGTGGGTGTATGGAGATACAGTCATGACCCTTTGATTTGCTGAGCTGTTCTGCTAAAAGGGTTTTATGAGGCCAAGTTTTTCCTCACTTGAACCGAAAACTGTGTTTTGTGAATGTGAGCTACACAAATAAAATTTGATTGATTGATTATTGAAGGCCACGTTCTCAGTATCTAAAGGCTAAAACACCCAACTTTTGACTTTGAGACCCTTTATTTATTAAAAATACAAAGTTGGCTGGAGAATGACTGAGACCTGTTTGGCCAAATATGGGTGTATGGAGATACAGCCATGACCCCTTTGTCTCACACAACAGGAAGTGACTTAAATATGACTCCAGCATTCATCAGATTGTTGAAGACCACTTTCTCAGTATCTAAAGGCTGTCACACCCAACTTTTACCTTTGAGACCCTTTATTAAAAATACAAAGTTGGCTAGCGAATGACTGAGACCTGTTTGGTCAAATGTGGGTGTATGGAGATACAGTCATGACCCCTTTGTTTTGCTGATCTGTTCTGCACACGCGCCACTCATTACACGTCTGTCCGTCCTGGGAGAGGGATCCCTCCTCTGCAGCTCTTCCTGAGGGTTCTTCCACCTTTTTTCCCCTGCTAAAAGGGTTTTATGGGGGGCAAGTTTTTCCTCACTTGAACCGAGGTTCTAAGCACAGAAGGCCTTGTCTCTGTACAAATTGTAAAGCCCTCCAAGGCAAACTGTGGTTTGTGAATGTGGGCTACACAAATAAAATTTGATTGATTGATTACTGATTTTACTAGTGTGAACCATTTTAAAATGTAACTAAGTGTATTTTTATTTTTATTTTTTTTGTCACAGGAAGAGAAAATATACAATTTGTAAAACAAAAAAAAACAAAACAAAAAAAAGTGTATCATTTTAGTGGGCCGATGGGTTACAAAAGTCAGGGTTCAGTTGACATTATGTGTCATGTCCAATTAAGGAAACACAATGGAGCAGGACCCAAATGCAAGAATAAAAAACTTAAATATATTTATTAAACAAAAGATCAAAACGACCAAATCATGACATTATGGATCAATCGTCATCCAGAGAGTTGTGCAACCTAATTGCATGGGGGACAAAAGACTTCCCAGTCTGTCTGTGGAGCACCTCTGGGACAGCAGTCTATCACTGAAGTGCAGTGGGTGGTTGGTGTTGTCCAGTGTTGACCTGAATCTGGACAATGTTCTCTGCTCTGTCACTGCCTCCAAAGTGTTCAGCTTTCAAATTCATTGTCTGCATAAGATAAACTCAAAAAAGAGAAACTACATTTACTAATTTACCCAGAAATGTGGGAAATATTATTTCGCAAAATAAAAACAGCATAAATTTCGATTGTGAGGTTTATGCTGCTATGGGCCGTGTGGTGTAGTGGTGCTGTCTCTGGTGCTGAGACCTCGAAGCGGGCAAAGAAGATGTTCAGCTCCTATTCCAGCGCGGGGTCACCTTCAGCAGCTCGAGGTTGGTCCTGTAGTTGGTCAGATGCTGAACTCCCTGCCACACCTGCCTGCTGTGGTTACTGCTCAGGTGATCCTCTATTCTACTCCTGTAAGTCTGCCTTGGCCTCTCTGATGCCTCTCTTCAGGTTGGCTCGGGCTGTGTTGCAGAGGTCTTTGTTGTCGGCCCTCCATACGGTGTTCTCTCTTTTAGCGCGTCATCCGGGCTTCTGGTTGGGATAGACACAGATGCGTTTGTCCACTGTGACAGTGTCTGTGCAGTTCTTAATGTCGCACAGAACACTGTGTGTGAACACCTCCAGGTCCTGGTGTTCAAAGACCCCCCAGTTGGTCCTCTCAAAGCAGTCCTGCAGCTGCTGGGAGGCACCCTCTGGCCATGTGGCAACAGTCTTTGTGATGGCGGGAGTAGTTTTCCTGAGAGGGCATATACAGGGAATAAAAGCAAGGACAAGTGGTAGGACTGGCCCAGGTGTGGTAGTGCTCTGGCCCTGTAGCGCAGTTTGATGTTAGAGTGTACCTTGTCCAGGTGTTATCTCCCCATGACTACAAAATTATAAGGCACTAAGGCAGAGTTTGTGGGTCCATACAGAGATATTGGTCAAACCCAACACTGCACTATAAACCCAACAACTCCATATTAGCTCCTTTATCACAAGTGGATTATACAGACTTGATGGGTCTTTACTGAGATGTTGGGTCAGATCCAACATTGCAGTATAGACCCAACATGTCTTTGTTAGACCTTATTTCCCAAAGGGCTTTTCCACAAAAGGGACTAATATGGAGATGTTGGGTTTATCCTGCAGATCCAAAAGAGCACTATAGACCATACTTGCTGGTATTGTGCCCTATACAAGGGAAATTAGGGATGTTGGTTGTTAGACCCAACATCCCCACATTTCAATGCAAAAACACCCAACTTGTACGTTTGAGACCCTTTATTTATTAAAATACAAAGTTGGCTGGAGAATGACTGAGAACTCTTTGGCCAAATATGGGTGTATGGAGATACAGCCATGACCCCTTTGTCTCACACAACAGGAAGTGACTTAAATATGACTCCAGCCTTCATGAGATTGTTGAAGACCACTTTCTCAGTATCTAAAGGCTAAAACACCCAACTTTAACTTTGAGACCATTTATTAAAAATACAAAGTTGGTGAGAGAATGACTGAGACCTTTTTGGCCAAATATGGGTGTATGGAGATACAGTCATGACCCCTTTGTCTCACACAACAGGAAGCGACTTAAATAAGACTCCAGCATTCATGAGATTGTTGAAGACCACTTTCTCAGTATCTAAAGGCTAAAACACCCAACTTTTACCTTTGAGACCCTTTATTAAAAATGCAAAGTTGGCTGAGAATGACTGAGACCTGTTTGGCCAAATGTGGGTGTATGGAGATACAGTCATGACCCCTTTCTTTTGCTGATCTGTTCTGTACACACGCCACTCATTACACGTCTGTCTGTCCTGGGAGAGGGATCCCTCCTCTTCGGCTCTTCCTGAGGTTTCTTCCACCTTTTTTCCCCTGCTAAAAGGGTTTTTTGGGGGCAAGTTTTTCCTCACTTGAACCGAGGGTGTAAGGACAGAAGGTGTCGTCTCTGGACAAATTGTAAAGCCCTCCAAGGCAAACTGTGGTTTGTGAATGTGAGCTACACAAATAAAATTTGATTGATTGATTATTGAAGGCCACGTTCTCAGTATCTAAAGGCTAAAACACCCAACTTTTACCTTTGAGACCCTTTATTTATTAAAAATACAAAGTTGGCTGGAGAATGACTGAGACCTGTTTGGCCAAATATGGGTGTATGGAGATACAGCCATGACCCCTTTGTCTCACACAACAGGAAGTGACTTAAATATGACTCCAGCATTCATCAGATTGTTGAAGACCACTTTCTCAGTATCTAAAGGCTGTCACACCCAACTTTTACCTTTGAGACCCTTTATTAAAAATACAAAGTTGGCTAGCGAATGACTGAGACCTGTTTGGTCAAATGTGGGTGTATGGAGATACAGTCATGACCCCTTTGTTTTGCTGATCTGTTCTGCACACGCGCCACTCATTACACGTCTGTCCGTCCTGGGAGAGGGATCCTCCTCTGCAGCTCTTCCTGAGGGTTCGTCCACCTTTTTTCCCCTGCTAAAAGGGTTTTATGGGGGGCAAGTTTTTCCTCACTTGAACCGAGGTTCTAAGCACAGAAGGCCTTGTCTCTGTACAAATTGTAAAGCCCTCCAAGGCAAACTGTGGTTTGTGAATGTGGGCTACACAAATAAAATTTGATTGATTGATTACTGATTTTACTAGTGTGAACCATTTTAAAATGTAACTAAGTGTATTTTTATTTTTATTTTTTTTGTCACAGGAAGAAAATATACAATTTGTAAAACAAAAAAACAAAACAAAAAAAGTGTATCATTTTAGTGGGCGATGTGTTACAAAAGTCAGGGTTCAGTTGACATTATGTGTCATGTCCAATTAAGGAAACACAATGGAGCAGGACCCAAATGCAAGAATAAAAAACTTAAATATATTTATTAAACAAAAGATCAAAACGACCAAATCATGACATTATGGATCAATCGTCATCCAGAGAGTTGTGCAACCTAATTGCTGGGGACAAAGACTTCCCCAGTCTGTCTGTGGAGCACCTCTGGGACAGCAGTCTATCACTGAAGTGCAGTGGGTGGTTGGTGTTGTCCAGTGTTGACCTGAATCTGGACAATGTTCTCTGCTCTGTCACTGCCTCCAAAGTGTTCAGCTTTCAAATTCATTGTCTGCATAAGATAAACTCAAAAAAGAGAAACTACATTTACTAATTTACCCAGAAATGTGGGAAATAATATTTTATAAAATAAAAACAGCATAAATTTCGATTGTGAGGTTTATGCTGCTATGGGCCGTGTGGTGTAGTGGTGCTGTCTCTGGTGCTGAGACCTCGAAGCGGGCAAAGAAGATGTTCAGCTCCTATTCCAGCGCGGGGTCACCTTCAGCAGCTCCGAGGTTGGTCCTGTAGTTGGTCAGATGCTGAACTCCCTGCCACACCTGCCTGCTGTGGTTACTGCTCAGGTGATCCTCTATTCTACTCCTGTAAGTCTGCCTTGGCCTCTCTGATGCCTCTCTTCAGGTTGGCTCGGGCTGTGTTGCAGAGGTCTTTGTTGTCGGCCCTCCATACGGTGTTCCTCTCTTTTAGCGCCGTCATCCGGGGCTTCTGGTTGGGATAGACACGGATGCGTTTGTCCACTGTGACAGTGTCTGTGCAGTTCTTAATGTCGCACAGAACACTGTGTGTGAACACCTCCAGGTCCTGGTGTTCAAAGACCCCCCAGTTGGTCCTCTCAAAGCAGTCCTGCAGCTGCTGGGAGGCACCCTCTGGCCATGTGGCAACAGTCTTTGTGATGGCGGGAGTAGTTTTCCTGAGAGGGGCATATACAGGGAATAAAAGCAAGGACAAGTGGTAGGACTGGCCCAGGTGTGGTAGTGCTCTGGCCCTGTAGCGCAGTTTGATGTTACAGTGTACCTTGTCCAGGGTGTTATCTCCCCATGACTACAAAATTATAAGGCACTAAGGCAGAGTTTGTGGGTCCATACAGAGATATTGGTCAAACCCAACACTGCACTATAAACCCAACAACTCCATATTAGCTCCTTTATCACAAGTGGATTATACAGACTTGATGGGTCTTTACTGAGATGTTGGGTCAGATCCAACATTGCAGTATAGACCCAACATGTCTTTGTTAGACCTTATTTCCCAAAGGGCTTTTCCACAAAAGGGACTAATATGGAGATGTTGGGTTTATCCTGCAGATCCAAAAGAGCACTATAGACCATACTTGCTGGTATTGTGCCCTATACAAGGGAAATTAGGGATGTTGGTTGTTAGACCCAACATCCCCACATTTCAATGCAAAAACACCCAACTTGTACGTTTGAGACCCTTTATTTATTAAAATACAAAGTTGGCTGGAGAATGACTGAGAACTCTTTGGCCAAATATGGGTGTATGGAGATACAGCCATGACCCCTTTGTCTCACACAACAGGAAGTGACTTAAATATGACTCCAGCCTTCATGAGATTGTTGAAGACCACTTTCTCAGTATCTAAAGGCTAAAACACCCAACTTTAACTTTGAGACCATTTATTAAAAATACAAAGTTGGTGAGAGAATGACTGAGACCTTTTTGGCCAAATATGGGTGTATGGAGATACAGTCATGACCCCTTTGTCTCACACAACAGGAAGCGACTTAAATAAGACTCCAGCATTCATGAGATTGTTGAAGACCACTTTCTCAGTATCTAAAGGCTAAAACACCCAACTTTTACCTTTGAGACCCTTTATTAAAAATACAAAGTTGGCTAGCGAATGACTGACACCTGTTTGGCCAAATGTGGGTGTATGGAGATACAGTCATGACCCTTTGTTTTGCTGATCTGTTCTGTACACGCGCCACTCATTACACGTTTGTCCGTCCTGGGAGGGGGATCCCTCCTCTGCGGCTCTTCGTGAGGTTTTTTCCACCTTTTTTCCCCTGCTAAAAGGGTTTCATGGGGGCAAGTTTTTCCTCACATGAAACGAGGGTGTAAGGACAGAAGGTGTCGTCTCTGTACAAATTGTAAAGCCCTCCAAGGCAAACTGTGGTTTGTGAATGTGAGCTACACAAATAAAATTTGATTGATTGATTATTGAAGGCCACTTTCCCACTATCTAATGGCTGTCACACCCAACTTTTACCTTTGAGACCCTTTATTAAAAATGCAAAGTTGGCTGGAGAATGAATGAGACCTGTCTGGCCAAATATGGGTGTATGGAGATAGAGCCATGACCCCTTTGTCTCACACAACAGGAAGTGACTTAAATATGACTCCAGCATTCATGAGATTGTTGAAGACCACTTTCTCAGTATCTAAAGGCTAAAACACCCAACTTTTACCTTTGAGACCCTTTATTAAAAATGCAAAGTTGGCTGAGAATGACTGAGACCTATTTGGCCAAATATGGGTGTATGGAGATACAGTCATGACCCCTTTGTTTTGCTGATCTGTTCTGCACACGCGCCACTCATTACACATCTGTCTGTCCTGGGAGAGGGATCCCTCCTCTTCGGCTCTTCCTGAGGTTTCTTCCACCTTTTTTCCCCTGCTAAAAGGGTTTTATGAGGCCAAGTTTTTCCTCACTTGAACCGAGGGTGTAAGGACAGAAGGTGTCGTCTCTGGACAAATTGTAAAGCCCTCCAAGGCAAACTGTGGTTTGTGAATGTGAGCTACACAAATAAAATTTGATTGATTGATTATTGAAGGCCACGTTCTCAGTATCTAAAGGCTAAAACACCCAACTTTTACCTTTGAGACCCTTTTTTAAAAATACAAAGTTGGCTAGACAATGACTGAGACCTGTTTGGCCAAATGTGGGTGTATGGAGATACAGTCATGACCCCTTTGTCTCACACAACAGGAAGTGACTTAAATATGACTCCAGCATTCATGAGATCGTTGAAGACCACTTTCTCAGTATCTAAAGGCTAAATCACTCAACTTTTGTCTTCGAGACCCTTTCAAAAACTTTAAACAAACATGCATTTTTCCTCAAAAACATATGTGTATTCAAGAACATTTATTCTGTCCTCAAGGACATGACACTTGGATATCCTGTCCTCCTGACTGAGTCTTTAATCAATTAGGGACAGGTCCATACATTTCACATGAGTTTGAGTGAAGAGGTTGAGAAAAACTCCGAACAAACATGAAATCATCAAAATCATGATTAGGAACTTTACTGTGTCCCAATGGATGTGGCTCCTGGACATCCTGTTCACCTTTGAGACCTAATCTGAACTATTTTGAGGTAAAGGTTCACATATAAACCAGTCTAATATTCATGTTAACCTTGAACACAGAACTTTAAGGGATTCTTCCTTGGACGTTTCTCCTCTGGAGGACATGGCTCCTGAAAGGATGCAAAAAAAATGTTTTTTTCCCAATATATCTGTAATGTAGTAAGCAACCCTAAAATGTCCTTTATACTGCTCACCTTGCTGTCGTGACTTCCTCATGGGATGCATTATTTTCATTTCCTGTGTGCAAGAAACATGGCTCCTTAAGATGGGGAACAGGTTGATATTGGTTCATGTATGACTTGGTTTCATGCACACAAGATCAATCCAGTTTACGTCCACTCACCTGTCCTTCACATCAACCTGATCTCTGTTTCCCATGGATCCATTGTCCTCTGATTTTTCTATCTGTGAGGAGCCCAAATCCTAAAGAGGAGATTTTGTGATTTAGAGGTCATGGACAGAAATCCCTTAAAAAATAACTATACTGTATATACACATCACTAAACCAAGGTTAATACACCTCACCTTAGCTTCAACACAGGCTGTCAGACCCTCCTCAGTAGATGTATTCTTCTCATTGCCCTCTGAAGAGGGAGACAGCACCTGGAGACATATCATGAAATGATGAGCACAGGATGAAAGAATATTCTAACTGTTGGCACAAAAGACCCTTACATGTGCAGATTTCTTTAGTTGAACCTTCCTCACGTGTTCTATTCTTATGTGCCTATATATGCATGAGTTTTAGATGTATCTGCTTGAGTAAAGATGTGTGTGAAGGTCCTTAGTCATCCAGATCATGGTAAAGCAAAGGCTCATCTAAAGGCCCTGTAGGCAAGTTTGATGTTACAGTGTACCTTGTCCAGGTGTTATCTCCCCATGACTACAAAATTATAAGGCACTAAGTCAGAGTTTGTGGGTCCATACAGAGATATTGGTCAAACCCAACACTGACTATAAACCCAACAACTCCATATTATCCTTTATCACAAGTGGATTATACAGACTTGATGGGTCTTTACTGAGATGTTGGGTCAGATCCAACATTGCAGTATACACCCAACATGTCTTTGTTAGAAAACTTTATTTCCCAAATTTCCACAAAGGACTAATATGGAGATGTTGGGTTTATCCTGCAGATCCAAAAGAGCACTATAGACCATACTTGCTGGTATTGTGCTATACAAGAAATTAGGGATGTTGGTTGTTAGACCCAACATCCCCACATTTCAAGCAAAAACACCCAACTTGTGCCTTTGAGACCCTTTATTAAAAATGCAAAGTTGGCTAGAGAATGACTGAGACCTGTTTGTCCAAATATGGGTGTATGGAGATATAGTCATGACCTCTTTGTCTCATACAACAGGAAGTGACTTAAATATGACTCCAGCATTCATCAGATTGTTGAAGACCACTGTCTCAGTATCTAAAGGCTAAAACACCCAACTTGTACTTTGAGACCCTTTATTCAAAATACAAAGTTGGCTAGACAATGACTGAGACCTGTTTGGCCAAATATGGGTGTGTGGAGATATAGTCATGACACCTTTGTCTCACACAATAGGAAGCGACTTAAATATGACTCTAGCATTCATGAGATTGTTGAAGACCACTTTGCAATCAGGTAAAATCCAAAAATACTGACATGTTGGATATCTGTGCAGTCTGGGCAATGAATGCCTGCTTGTTGTTTTTGTTGTACTTTATTAGCATTCATTAGCATGGTTTAGATAGCTTAAATAACATTTTACAACCTGTTACATGCATTTAAATATATCCCAGGCTCCCTTTAAACAGGCTGGTTGTTTTCATCAGCTGATTTTTCCCTTACAGACCACAGCATGCTTTTGCTCACACTGGAAACCTTCAATGAGTTTCAAAGGTATTAGAACCGCAGGAATTACTTTTGCAGATTTTACTAGTGTGAACCATTTTAAAATGTAACTAAGTGTATTTTTTTAATTTTATTTGTCACAGGAAGAGAAAATATACAATTTGTAAAACAAAAAAAAACAAAACAAAAAAAAGTGTATCATTTTAGTGGGCCGATGGGTTACAAAAGTCAGGGTTCAGTTGACATTATGTGTCATGTCCAATTAAGGAAACACAATGGAGCAGGACCCAAATGCAAGAATAAAAAACGTAAATACATTTATTAAACAAAAGATCAAAACGACCAAATCATGACATTATGGATCAATAGATAGCCAGAGAGTTGTGCAACCTAATTGCATGGAGGAGAAAAGACTTCCCCAGTCTGTCTGTGGAGCACCTCTGGGACAGCAGTCTATCACTGAAGTGCAGTGGGTGGTTGGTGTTGTCCAGTGTTGACCTGAATCTGGACAATGTTCTCTGCTCTGTCACTGCCTCCAAAGTGTTCAGCTTTCAAATTCATTGTCTGCATAAGATAAACTCAAAAAAGAGAAACTACATTTACTAATTTACCCAGAAATGTGGGAAATATTATTTCGCAAAATAAAAACAGCATAAATTTCGATTGTGAGGTTTATGCTGCTATGGGCCGTGTGGTGTAGTGGTGCTGTCTCTGGTGCTGAGACCTCGAAGCGGGCAAAGAAGATGTTCAGCTCCTATTCCAGCACGGGGTCACCTTCAGCAGCTCCGAGGTTGGTCCTGTAGTTGGTCAGATGCTGAACTCCCTGCCACACCTGCCTGCTGTGGTTACTGCTCAGGTGATCCTCTATCCTCCTCCTGCAGTCTGCTCTTCAGGTTGGCTCGGGCTGTGTTGCAGAGGTCTTTGTTGTCGGTCCTCCATGCGGTGTTCCTCTCTTTTAGCGCCGTCATCCGGGGCTTCTGGTTGGGATAGACACGGATGCGTTTGTCCACTGTGACAGTGTCTGTGCAGTTCTTAATGTCGCACAGAACACTGTGTGTGAACACCTCCAGGTCCTGGTGTTCAAAGACCCCCCAGTTGGTCCTCTCAAAGCAGTCCTGCAGCTGCTGGGAGGCACCCTCTGGCCATGTGACAACAGTCTTTGTGATGGCTGGAGCAGTTTTCCTGAGGGGGGCATATATGGGGAATAAAAGCAAGGACAAGTGGTCGGACTGGCCCAGGTGTGGTAGTGCTCTGGCCCTGTAGCGCAGTTTGATGTTAGAGTGTACCTTGTCCAGGGTGTTATCTCCCCATGACTACAAAATTATAAGGCACTAAGGCAGAGTTTGTGGGTCCATACAGAGATATTGGTCAAACCCAACACTGCACTATAAACCCAACAACTCCATATTAGCTCCTTTATCACAAGTGGATTATACAGACTTGATGGGTCTTTACTGAGATGTTGGGTCAGATCCAACATTGCAGTATAGACCCAACATGTCTTTGTTAGACCCTATTTCCCAAAGGGCTTTTCCACAAAAGGGACTAATATGGAGATGTTGGGTTTATCCTGCAGATCCAAAAGAGCACTATAGACCATACTTGCTGTTTGTTGTTGTAACAAGAAAACAAAACACCCAACTTGTATACCTTTGAGATCCTTTATTTATTAAAAATACAAAGTTGGCTGGAGAATGACTGAGAACTCTTTGGCCAAATATGGGTGTATGGAGATACAGCCATGACCCCTTTGTCTCACACAACAGGAAGTGACTTAAATATGACTCCAGCCTTCATGAGATTGTTGAAGACCACTTTCTCAGTATCTAAAGGCTAAAACACCCAACTTTAACTTTGAGACCATTTATTAAAAATACAAAGTTGGTGAGAGAATGACTGAGACCTTTTTGGCTAAATATGGGTGTATGGAGATACAGTCATGACCCCTTTGTCTCACACAACAGGAAGTGACTTAAATATGACTCCAGCCTTCATGAGATTGTTGAAGACCACTTTCTCAGTATCTAAAGGCTGTCACACCCAACTTTTACCTTTGAGACCCTTTATTAAAAATACAAAGTTGGCTGGAGAATGACTGAGACCTGTTTGGCCAAATGTGGGTGTATGGAGATACAGTCATGACCCCTTTCTTTTGCTGATCTGTTCTGTACACGCGCCACTCATTACACGTCTGTCCGTCCTGGGTGAGGGATCCCTCCTCTGCAGCTTTTCCTGAGGTTTTTTCCACCTTTTTTCCCCTGCTAAAAGGGTTTTATGGGGGGCAAGTTTTTCCTCACTTGAACCGAGGGTGTAAGGACAGAAGGTGTCGTCTCTGGACAAATTGTAAAGCCCTCCAAGGCAAACTGTGGTTTGTGAATGTGAGCTACACAAATAAAATTTGATTGATTGATTATTGAAGGCCACTTTCTCAGTATCTAAAGGCTGTCACACCCAACTTTTACCTTTGAGACCCTTTATTTATTAAAAATACAAAGTTGGCTGGAGAATGACTGAGACCTGTTTGGCCAAATGTGGGTGTATGGAGATACAGTCATGACCCCTTTCTTTTGCTGATCTGTTCTGTACACGCGCCACTCATTACACGTCTGTCCGTCCTGGGTGAGGGATCCCTCCTCTGCAGCTTTTCCTGAGGTTTTTTCCACCTTTTTTCCCCTGCTAAAAGGGTTTTATGGGGGGCAAGTTTTTCCTCACTTGAACCGAGGGTGTAAGGACAGAAGGTGTCGTCTCTGGACAAATTGTAAAGCCCTCCAAGGCAAACTGTGGTTTGTGAATGTGAGCTACACAAATAAAATTTGATTGATTGATTATTGAAGGCCACTTTCTCAGTATCTAAAGGCTGTCACACCCAACTTTTACCTTTGAGACCCTTTATTTATTAAAAATACAAAGTTGGCTGGAGAATGACTGAGACCTGTTTGGCCAAATATGGGTGTATGGAGATACAGTCATGACCCCTTTGTCTCACACAACAGGAAGTGACTTAAATATGACTCCAGCATTCATGAGATTGTTGAAGACCACTTTCTCAGTATCTAAAGGCTAAAACACCCAACTTTTACCTTTGAGACCCTTTATTAAAAATGTCAAGTTGGCTGGAGAATGACTGAGACATGTTTGGCCAAATGTGGGTATATGGAGATACAGCCATGACCCCTTTGTCTCACACAACAGGAAGTGACTTAAATATGACTCCAGCCTTCACGAGATTGTTGACGACCACTTTCTCAGTATCTAAAGGCTAAAACACCCAACTTTTACCTTTGAGACCCTTTATTAAAAATACAAAGTTGGCTAGCGAATGACTGAGACCTGTTTGGCCAAATGTGGGTGTATGGAGATACAGTCATGACCCCTTTGTTTTGCTGATCTGTTCTGCACATGCGCCACTCATTACACGTCTGTCCGTCCTGGGAGAGGGATCCCTCCTCTGCAGCTCTTCCTGAGGGTTCTTCCACCTTTTTTCCCCTGATAAAAGGGTTTTATGGGGGGCAAGTTTTTCCTCACTTGAACCGAGGTTCTAAGCACAGAAGGCATCGTCTCTGTACAAATTGTAAAGCCCTCCAAGGCAAACTATGGTTTGTGAATGTGGGCTACACAAATAAAATTTGATTGATTGATTACTGATTTTACTAGTGTGAACCATTTTAAAATGTAACTAAGTGTATTTTTAATGTTTTTTTTGTCACAGGAAGAGAAAATATACAATTTGTAAAACAAAAAACAAAACAAAACAAAAAAAAGTGTATCATTTTAGTGGGCCGATGGGTTACAAAAGTCAGGGTTCAGTTGACATTATGTGTCATGTCCAATTAAGGAAACACAATGGAGCAGGACCCAAATGCAAGAATAAAAAACGTAAATACATTTATTAAACAAAAGATCAAAACGACCAAATCATGACATTATGGATCAATAGTTAGCCAGAGAGTTGTGCAACCTAATTGCATGGGGGACAAAAGACTTCCCCAATCTGTCTGTGGAGCACCTCTGGGACAGCAGTCTATCACTGAAGTGCAGTGGGTGGTTGGTGTTGTCCAGTGTTGACCTGAATCTGGACAATGTTCTCTGCTCTGTCACTGCCTCCAAAGTGTTCCGCTTTCAAATTCATTGTCTGCATAAGATAAACTCAAAAAAGAGAAACTACATTTACTAATTTACCCAGAAATGTGGGAAATAATATTTTATAAAATAAAAACAGCATAAATTTCGATTGTGAGGTTTATGCTGCTATGGGCCGTGTGGTGTAGTGGTGCCGTCTCTGGTGCTGAGACCTCGAAGCGGGCAAAGAAGATGTTCAGCTCCTATTCCAGCGTGGGGTCACCTTCAGCAGCTCCGAGGTTGGTCCTGTAGTTGGTCAGATGCTGAACTCCCTGCCACACCTGCCTGCTGTGGTTACTGCTCAGGTGATCCTCTATCCTCCTCCTGTAAGTCTGCCTCGGCCTCTCTGATGCCCCTCTTCAGGTTGGCTCGGGCTGTGTTGCAGAGGTCTTTGTTGTCGGCCCTCCATGCGGTGTTCCTCTCTTTTAGCACCGTCATCCGGGGCTTCTGGTTGGGATAGACACGGATGTGTTTGTCCACTGTGACAGTGTCTGTGCAGTTCTTAATGTCGCACAGAACACTGTGTGTGAACACCTCCAGGTCCTGGTGTTCAAAGACCCCCCAGTTGGTCCTCTCAAAGCAGTCCTGCAGCTGCTGGGAGGCACCCTCTGGCCATGTGGCAACAGTCTTTGTGATGGCGGGAGTAGTTTTCCTGAGGGGGGCATATACGGGGAAGAAAAGCAAGGACAAGTGGTCGGACTGGCCCAGGTGTGGTAGTGCTCTGGCCCTGTAGCGCAGTTTGATGTTAGAGTGTACCTTGTCCAGGGTGTTATCTCCCCATGACTACAAAATTATAAGGCACTAAGGCAGAGTTTGTGGGTCCATACAGAGATATTGGTCAAACCCAACACTGCACTATAAACCCAACAACTCCATATTAGCTCCTTTATCACAAGTGGATTATACAGACTTGATGGGTCTTTACTGAGATGTTGGGTCAGATCCAACATTGCGGTATAGACCCAACATGTCTTTGTTAGACCCTATTTGCCAAAGGGCTTTTCCACAAAAGGGACTAATATGGAGATGTTGGGTTTATCCTGCAGATCCAAAAGAGCACTATAGACCATACTTGCTGGTATTGTGCCCTATACAAGGGAAATTAGGGATGTTAGTTGTTAGACCCAACATCCCCACATTTCAATGCAAAAACACCCAACTTGTACGTTTGAGACCCTTTATTTATTAAAAATACAAAGTTGGCTGGAGAATGACTGAGACCTGTTTGGCCAAATATGGGTGTATGGGGATACAGCCATGACCCCTTTGTCTCACACAACAGGAAGTGACTTAAATATGACTCCAGCCTTCATGAGATTGTTGACGACCACTTTCTCAGTATCTAAAGGCTAAAACACCCAACTTTTACCTTTGAGACCCTTTATTAAAAATACAAAGTTGGCTAGCGAATGACTGAGACCTATTTGGCCAAATGTGGGTGTATGGAGATACAGTCATGACCCCTTTGTTTTGCTGATCTGTTCTGCACACGCGCCACTCATTACACGTCTGTCCGTCCTGGGAGAGGGATCCCTCCTCTGCAGCTCTTCCTGAGGGTTCTTCCACCTTTTTTCCCCTGCTAAAAGGGTTTTATGGGGGGCAAGTTTTTCCTCACTTGAACGATCAAAAGATCAAAACGACCAAATCATGACATTATGGATCAATAGTTAGCCAGAGAGTTGTGCAACCTAATTGCATGGGGGACAAAAGACTTCCCCAGTCTGTCTGTGGAGCACCTCTGGGACAGCAGTCTATCACTGAAGTGCAGTGGGTGGTTGGTGTTGTCCAGTGTTGACCTGAATCTGGACAATGTTCTCTGCTCTGTCACTGCCTCCAAAGTGTTCAGCTTTCAAATTCATTGTCTGCATAAGATAAACTCAAAAAAGAGAAACTACATTTACTAATTTACCCAGAAATGTGGGAAATATTATTTCGTAAAATAAAAACAGCATAAATTTCGATTGTGAGGTTTACGCTGCTATGGGCCGTGTGGTGTAGTGGTGCTGTCTCTGGTGCTGAGACCTCGAAGCGGGCAAAGAAGATGTTCAGCTCCTATTCCAGCGCGGGGTCACCTTCAGCAGCTCCGAGGTTGGTCCTGTAGTTGGTCAGATGCTGAACTCCCTGCCACACCTGCCTGCTGTGGTTACTGCTCAGGTGATCCTCTATCCTCCTCCTGTAGTCTGCCTTGGCCTCTCTGATGCCCCTCTTCAGGTTGGCTCGGGCTGTGTTGCAGAGGTCTTTGTTGCCGGACCTCCATGCGGTGTTCCTCAAAAGCCTCCCTGTTTCCCAGAGGCAGATGCTGGATCTTTGGCTCAGGTCTGTCTTCTCTCTGAGAACCATGTGCCGGGACACTGTCCTATACAAGCTCGCTGACGACATCCCCACACTTGTCCAGGTGCCTGCCAAGAATCCTCCTCCTCCTGAGAAAAAGGAAGACGACGATGAGGAGGAAACCCCCCATCAGCCAGCTGTGGAGGATTTGGAGACACAGCTGCTGGTGGAGGAGGAGAGCAAGCAGCAGAGGTCTCAGAGCATGGCCAGGCCGACTGGGGGGAAAAGCAAGTGGTCTCCACAGGAGCTGGAGCTGGTGAGAGACACAGGGGATTTGGAGGCAGATTATGCCTATTATGTGACAGGCTGCCAGGCAGAGGAGATCCCCCACCGCTCCAAGAAGGCATTCACCTCAATGCACTGGCGGTTGAGGGCTGACCAGTAGGTGAATCCCCCTACCCAATGGTTCCCTTTTGGAGCCTGTCTTTTAGTTCTGTTTTTTTTCCTTTTCCGCACCCACACAAACACACACACCTACATTCACAGACACTGCACCCACTCATATTACACTTTTATTGACACATACCTTGTACATAGTTCTTGCAAAAACAAAAAAAACAACAAAAAAAACATAAAGCCAAGGGCTTGGACATCCCACATAGGTCAAAGAAGGCCTTCTGGATGCACTGCAAGGGCATCAGAGAGAGAGCAAGTAGGTGATTCTCCCTACCCCATAGTTCCCTTTTGGAGCCTGTCTTTTAGTTCTGTTTTTTTTTTTCCTTTTCTGCATCCACACGAACACACGCACACCTACATTCACAGACACTGCACCCACTCATATTACACTTTTATTGACACATACCTTGTACACAGTTCCTGCAAAAACAAAAAAAAAAAAAAGAAAAAGAAAATCCCCCCCACATGGACTCTGCCTTGTCGTGGCGTGGGGGCTTAAGTGCCTCAGTGGTCCTGTGGACTGTGGGCTTTGGGTCTACCCAGCTGGTCTACTGCTGTTTGGTGAGGCAGTAGTAAACCAGCTGGGTAGACCCAATCCCTAGAGTCCACAGGACCACTGAGGCACAACCAAAGAGTCCATACACTTACCTGGGAAAACCTGTGGAGAACAAAAAAATGGTTCCTTACCAAGATGGGCTACTGCGTGCTGTAGTATCTGACGTGCCACATGTTATGTAATGACCGGGGTCTTATGTGATCAGTGAGGGGCCCAGGTCAAGATTTTATTATGCTCAGGTCAAGGATAGATAAGTAAGATGAAAGGTTGGATTCCCTCTAGATTGTCTCTCTGTCACTTGTCACATTTTGTCTCAAAGTCCATCAAAACAGCTGACCTATATATGCAGGCTAAAGTGAGCCGGTATCCAGAGCAGTTCATATTGGCTTCGAACACTCTCTCAGGCAATCTAGATGCTTGATTAGATGCTGTACTTCTTGTAATAAACTTTTCTATATATAAGCAAGATGGTGTCAGCGGAGACTTCTTCATCATCTTCACATCATCGCTATTTAATAAACAACAATTTTGGCGTCATGAACTCCGGACGTGTTGTGGCATACAGCGTCCAAGACAGCTTCAGTGCTTCTGCTCCCGCGCCAGGCATGCAGATACGGTGAGCATTTCACATGATTGAGTGCTGGTTCGCTCTTTCGGGGCTGTTGTGTGTTTTTCTGTTGGGTCACACCGTAACGAAGCATATGTGTGTGTGTGTGTGTGTGTGTGTGTCTGTGCCATGATTTGCAAGTGATTGGGGTGTTTTTCCTTCTAAATTTGTTTTTGGTTGTGCTGTGTGAAGCGCAAAAGGGGGGAGAGACCTGTCTTAGAGAAGACAGAGATCACCTGTCTTAAGGGAGACAGAGAATAGGCTAAATGTTGATATAAGGCATTTGTTTTAGGAAAGATAGAGAATAAACTTTTAAGTAAACTAAGGAAAGAAGACATAACAGTGAAGTAATGAGAAAATGTAGAATAGCCTGATTAGTAACGATAAGGTGAGCTAAATAACACCATGCGCAATTGATGAAGAGGTGGGCCCTGTACCTTCATAATGGTAAGACGTGTATATCAGTCACTGCGTGAAAGTTGGCTTTAAGAAATAGTCGGAATTTGGCTAAAAACAAAAAAGGACAGTAACAACCCTGGGCCCAAGGAAAATTGGACGCATGAAAAAAGAGATAAGTTAAAAGAGATAAGGATACAGGTAAAGATAAACTAAAGAGAAATAGGAATGAAGGAAAAATAGGAATAAGGTAAAGAGGAAAAAGCCGCAGATTTGACAAAAGCCCTCAAGGAGGCGATTTTAGATGGGCCTAAAATCCTGCAACATCACTAGGTGAGTTTCAGGTCAGTTCAGGGAACTGGAGGTGTAGAATGAAAAATTCAACTCTAAGTTCCCACTCTGAACATTAAAGTTGACGCACAATGTTCTGAAGCAGCCTCTCATTGAATATTTTACACCTCATAACGTAGCATAAATTTAGAAAGAATAAAGGAAAAAGGAAAACAAGAAACAAGCGGCAAAAAAAGAGCATGCTATAGGACAGTATGAATGAGTCAATTGTGAGAATTGAGGATTGAAAGCTGTTTGTGTTTTTGGGAGGATGTTGAATTTGTTGTGTGTTTTTATTTTGTAAGTTTGCTTTGTGTCCTTGTTTGTTGGATGATTGATCTCTGTGTGTGTGTGTGTGTGTGTGTGTGTGTGTGTGTGTGTGTGAAGCGCTGTCTCAGCTGTGTTCCGGTTGTGTGTTAAAGGTCGTTGAATGGGTTAGATTGTATGGTTAATGTGATAGATTTCATATTTGAATAGGCATATATAGGTTGTGACTGAGAACAAGCCTCAAAAAGCCTCAAAAAGAGGACTTTAGAAATATTGACTAAAACTTATGAGCCTTTGAGGGGGACTTTGATAAAGAGCTATGAGCTATGAGGGGACGTTTTTGAATCTGTTAAGAACGTATGAGCCCCAAGAAGGATGTTTATGATATTGAAGAGAAGTGTGAAGATCAGATCAGTGAGAATATTTTCAGTGAGTCTGTGTGAGTGTGTGTGTGTGTGTGTGTGTGTGTGCTCCGGCCGGTTTGTGTGTGTGTGTTCTTTGTTTCAGACTTTGTACCTTGTTATATGGAGTTCATCTGATCTTTAGGAGATTGGGCGAGATGTTCACTCTCTGAGAACTAGAATATACTGGCAGTTCTTGCTAAATTTAAGAGGTGGAGCAAGGGGGGACACCCCATGTAGAATGCAAATAAGATTGATCTTTCTAATAGGGGGAGTGCTGAAGGTGCTCCATTCCCTTTTCTCTTTGTAAGGTATAAGCAAAAAAAAAAAAAAGAAAAAAAAGAAAAATGTTAGATCATTATGATCTGATTCTGATAGTTTGACAGTTTTTAGGATATTCAAATTAATTTAAAGTAAAAATCAATCAATCAATCAATCAATTTTATTTATAAAGCCCAATATCACAAATCACAATTTGCCTCACAGGGCTTTACAGCATACAACATCCCTCTGTCCTTATGACCCTCACAGCTGATCAGGAAAAACTCCCCAAAAAACCCTTTAACGGGAAAAAAAACGGTAGAAACCTCAGGAAGAGCAACTGAGGAGGGATCCCTCTTCCAGGACGGACAGACGTGCAATAGATGTCGTACAGAACAGATCAACATGATAAATTAACAGTAATCCATATGACACAATGAGACAGAGAGAGAGAGAGAGAGAGAGAGAGAGAGAGAGAGAGAGAGAGAGATGCAGGTAATGACAGTAGCTTACGACAACATTAATGAAAGTAATAATATTATAGTTATAGTTCTGGCTACTGCGGTACAATATGTTGAAAGTATGTATTAATATCTGGCAGTATACATGTGTGACAATAATGATATGTGTATAATAACAGTAGAAGTATGACTAATGACTAATGATGGCAGCAGCAGCAGGAGGCATCTGGCAGGACCACGGCAGCAGCACAACCACACACGTCACGCTGTCCAGGCACCGCTGTGATATGAGTTAATCTGAGAGACAGTGGAGCACAAAGGCTCCGGAGAAGAAGCCGAGTTAGTGACATCCAGAATGGCCGGGTTAGCAAGATGCAGTAATAGAATACGAGAGAGAGAGAGAGAGAGAGAGAGAGAGAGAGAGAGAAGGAGAGAAGGTGCCCGGTGTATTATAGGGGGGTCCTCCGGCAGACTAGGCCTAAGTCAGCCTAACTAAGGGCTGGTACAGGGCAAGCCTGAGCCAGCCCTAACTATAAGCTTTATCAAAGAGGAAAGTCTTAAGTCTAGTCTTAAATGTGGAGACGGTGTCTGCCTCCCGGACCGTAACAGGAAGATGATTCCACAGGAGAGGAGCCTGATAGCTGAAGGCTCTGGCTCCTGATCTACTTTTGGAGACTGTAGGGACGCAGTGTTCTGGTGGGATAATATGGCACTATGAGCTCTCTAAGATATGACGGAGCTTGACCATTTAGAGCTTTATAAGTTAACAGTAGGATTTTAAATTCAATTCTGGATTTTACAGGGAGCCAGTGCAGAGAAGCTAAAACAGGAGAAATATGATCTCGTTTCTTAGTTCCTGTTAGTACACGTGCTGCTGCATTCTGAATTAGCTGGAGAGTTTTTAAGGACTTACTAGAGCTACCTGATAATAGAGAGTTACAGTAATCCAGCCTTGAGGTAACAAAAGCGTGGACCAATTTTTCTGCATCTTTTCGGGTCAGGATAGGCCTAATTTTCGCAGTATTACGCAGATGAAAAAATGCAGTCCGTGAGGTTTGTTTTAAATGAGAATTAAAAGACAAATCTTGATCAAATATTACTCGGAGGTTTGTTACGGTAGTGCTAGAGGCCAGAGCAATGCCATCTAGAGAAACTATGTCATCAGGATAAAGAGTCTCTGAGTTGTTTGGGGCCAAGAACAATAACCTCAGTTTTGTCTGAATTTAACATCAGGAAATTGGTGCTCATCCAAGTTTTTACGTCTTTAAGGCAGTTATGGAGTTTAGTAAATTGATTACTTTCTTCTGGCTTCATCGATAAATACAACTGTGTATCATCCGCATAACAATGGAAATTTATAGAGTGATTTCTAGTGATGTTACCTAAAGGAAGCATATATAGAATAAATAGGATTGGTCCGAGCACAGAACCTTGCGGAACTCCAAAACAAACTTTGGTACGTAAGGACAATTCATTATGAACGTGAACAAACTGAAAACGATCAGATAAATAAGATTTAAACCAGCTTAGTGCAGAACCTTTTAGGCCAATTAAGTGATCCAGTCTCTGCAGTAGAATTTGATGGTCAATTGTGTCAAACGCCGCACTAAGATCTAATAAAACAAGTACAGAGACAAGTCCTTTGTCTGAAGCAATCAGAAGGTCATTTGTAATTTTAATTAGTGCTGTCTCAGTGCTATGATGCACTCTAAATCCTGACTGAAATTCCTCAAATAGATTATTATCATGGAGAAAATCACACAGCTGGTCTGCGTCTACTTTCTCAAGGATCTTTGACATAAAGGGAAGATTAGATATTGGTCTATAGTTGGCTAACACCTCTGGATCCAGGGTGGGCTTTTTTAGTAGAGGTTTAATTACAGCTACCTTAAAAGACTGTGGTACATAGCCTGTTAATAAGGATATATTGATCATATCTAATATATGAGTGTTAACTAAAGGAAAGACCTCCTTAAGTAGCCTAGTTGGGATGGGGTCTAAGAGACACGTTGATGATTTGGATGAAGAAATCACTGCGGTCAATTCTTGAGGAGAAATTGGGGAAAAGCAATCTAAATATATATTAGGTTTTACAGCTGTGTTTGAGGTTAGATAGGTACTATCTGAGGACAGGAGGTCATGAATTTTGCCTCTAATAGTTAGAATTTTGTCATTAAAAAAGCTCATAAAATCATTACTGCTAAGGGCTAAAGGAATACAAGGCTCAATAGAGCTTTGACTCTCAGTCAGCCTGGCTACAGTGCTGAAAAGAAACCTGGGGTTGTTCTTATTGTCTTCTATTAATGCTGAGTAATAGTTTGCTCTGGCCCCTCTTATAAGTTTTGAGACTGTCTGTCCAGATTAAACGAGATTCTTCCAGTTTGGTTAATCGCCAATTCCTTTCAAATTTTCGCGATATTTGTTTTAACTTACGGGTTTGAGAGTTATACCAAGGAGCGAACTTTCTTTGCTTTTTAAACTTCTTTTTAAGAGGAGCTACAGAGTCAAGTGTTGTTCGCAGCGAGCCTACAGCGCTATCGACAAAATGATCAAAGTCGGTACAGGATACCTCTGTTACTGAAGGACTTGGTATTGAATTTAACGATGGAGTAATCTTTTCCTTAAATTTTGCGACAGCACTATCTGATAAACATCTAGTATAGTAACTGTTGCTGAGTGGCGTGTAATCAAGTAAAAAGAAATCAAAAGTAATCAGATAATGATCCGATAGCGAGGGACTCTGTGGAAAGACTTTTAGATTATCAATTTCAATTCCATACGTCAGAACTAGATCGAGGGTATGGTTAAAACAGTGAGTGGGTTCATGTACACCCTGACTGAAGCCAGTGGAGTCTAATAATGAGATAAACGCGGTAGCCAGGGAGTCATTATCAACGTCGACATGAATGTTAAAATCGCCTATAATAATAACTTTATCTGATTTAAGAACTAAACTGGATAAAAACTCTGAGAATTCAGATACAAATTCAGAATACGGGCCAGGAGCACGGTACACTATAACAAATAAAAGTGGCTGTGAGGTTTTCCAGGTCGGATGTAAAAGACTGAGAACGAGGCTTTCAAATGAATTATAATCTAGTTTAGGTTTAGAGCTGATTAACAGACTAGAGTTAAAAATGGCTGCAACTCCCCCTCCTCGGCCGCTGCCTCGAGGAATGTGGGTATTATTATGACTGGGAGGAGTGGACTCATTTAGACTAACATATTCATCTGGATACAGCCAGGTTTCAGTGAGACTGAGTAAATCAATATGATTATCTGATATTAATTCGTTTACTAACACTGCTTTAGACGATAGAGACCTGATATTTAACAGTCCGCATTTAATTCTCCTGTTTTGTCTTTCTGTCACAGAAGAGGTTTTAATTTTTATGAGGTTGTTATGCACAACTCCTCTTTGTTTAATTTTAGATTTAGATAATTTAGGTGGTCGGGGGACAGACACCGTTTGTATAAAACTATGAAAACTATGGCTGGGTAACTGAACTAGAAGCTCAGAGAGGTGTATAGGACTGCATCTCCGAGTCCTGGTCTCAACTCTGGGTTGTCAGGGATTTAAATTACTAATAAAGTTTGCCAGGTTCCTAGAAATGAGAGCAGCTCCATCCAAAGTGGGATGAATGCCGTCTCTCCTAATAAGAGCGTGTAAAAAGAGCATTAAGAAGTACAGCCTGGGGGTAATAATGTACTATTGGAAGATTTAAGATGTTATTAGAGTAAAACAAATTAAATTTTCTAAATTGATAATGTATTATATGTAATATAACTTGGTATTTGTTAATAGTTGTAGTTTAAAGGAGAAAAACATGTGTTGTAGATAGAATGAGCTAAGTGTTGGCAGATAAAGTGCTTAAATCACACTGAATTATTTGTTGCATAGTTTATGAGGACCTAGTGGGTTCATAAGATACTGAACTCTTGTCTGTTTTTCTTCCCTTATCCACCTATGGTGTGCAAGAGTTTGGGGAAGAGACAGAGGAGATGGAGTGCGTCTGAATTGGGATCTTCCAAAGTGCAGATGAGAAGGCTGGCCAGTGTGTCACACGGATTGAGGATTGCTGACAACAAGTGGGCAGCTCCTGAATCCAGTCTGATCAAGGCTAGTGCTGTTTTATCCACAAACTCTTTTAACAAACACCTGTGTTTAAATGAATGTGTGTACACTCATTTACAGCTATTATTGTTGATACACTTTTAGTTTGCTTTCACGTATAGGTTATCATAAGAATATTTCTTAGTTTGGGGTTAATAGAATACATCCATTGGTCTACATATACATGAGACACTCTATGTTGTAGTCATTTAGAAGAGAGGCTTGGCAACAGACTGACCAGTTGATGCATTTTATTAATTAATGGAAGATAATTATTTGGTTAAATATTGTGGAGAGTTGCAGATGTTTCATTGTCTGTGTATGGTTTATTTTGATCTGAACTGCATTAGGGATTCAATATTGAGATTAATTTGATAATCTTAAGGTGAATGGGTGTGAGCATTGGGTGATAATTAGATAATTGTCTTGCTGCAAACACATTTGGTGATAGTTTGTCCCTTGTGGGAGCATGTGACCTTTTTGAGCCCTTATATATGATTGGATTTTCCTTATATTTGCAGGATATTTGGGGGAATTTTATTTAAAATTCCATAAATTAATTGTTTGTTTAGTTGATATTATATGTGGACTTAGTGTTGTGATATTAGTAAGTTTTTTTTATTCCTTTGAAGTTGGCAAATCTATTTCATTTGTCATCTTACTGACTGTGGTAAACCAGTGGCGTATAAAGAATCTACATAACTTTTAATTAGTCTTAGTTCTAGTAATTAGTCTTAATTACAACAAGGAAACATAAGGGAGCCATTACAATGCCGAGAAAGGACACTAAAATTCCAAAAGTAACTACTCCTGTTGATGTAGTATAGAAGAATAATCCTTTAGTTAAGGGCATTGCAAAGATATTGGAGAAATGGTATAAGCGCTGGCCTGAAATTGACCAACCATGGCCAGTGGAGGGGACCCCTAACCCAGATGTAATTAAAACAATGCAGGTGCTTGTGTCCACTTATAAAGCTGATCAAAAGAAGGGAAAATGTGACTCTGTATATGCACATAATGTGTGTCACTTATTTGGATCAGTGTGGAAGAACTGAGGTTTTAAGAAAACAGATGGTTCTCCAATACAGCATCACACTCAAATAATGAAACTGCTGCATGTTATGATGAAGCCTAAAGAAATAGCAATAGCCAAATGTGCAGCACATAAAAAAAGATGTGTCAAAGGTTACACAAGGTAATAAAGTGGCTGATGAAGCTGCAAAGGCCATCACAGGAGCAGACAAATTGGGCAAAGTTCTTCTGGTTACTCATGAAGTGAACTTGGAAGATAAAATTACGCTAAGGGATGGGATTTTGATGCAGGAAGCTGCACCTGAAATGAATAAACAGTTGTGGCTAGGCCGAGGTGCCACCCAAGATTCTACTGGCCTATGGAGAAATCATGAGGGGCTGAAAATAATACCTCCAGACCTGTTAGGTCTAATGATTCAGAAAGCACATGGGTTAGCTCATGTTGCAAGGGGGGAAGTTAGGAGAAAGATTACGAAGGAGTATGGTTTTTGGGCACTATATTTGTTTGAACAGATTGTTTATGTTATAGGCAGGTACACTATGTGTCTGAAAAACAATGTTCGGAGGGGTATGGTTCCTTCTGGTCACATTCCAACTCCGAGGGGTCCTATGTGTGAGCTAGTTGTGGACTTTGTCGACATGATAAAACCAGTTGAAGGTAAGAGGTATATGCTAGTTGTTGTGGACAGATTTTTGCGATGGCCTGAGGCTTGTCCAACCAAGCGGAAAGATGCTCAGTCTGTTGCTAAGTTTTTGTGTAGAGAGGTCATAAGCAGGTGGGGTCTTCCAGATCAGATATCCTAGGGACAATGGGAAAGAGTTCGTGGATAAAACAAGTAAAATTGATTTTGCAAAAAACTGAGAATTAAACAGCGTCTTGGGGCAGTCTATCATTCACAAAGCCAAGGGATTTGTGAAAAAAATTGAATGGTGTTTTGAAAAATCACATTGTTAAAATCTGCCAACACACATGTTTAAATTGGATAGCAGCACTGGTGCTAATGGTGTGTCGCTCGAGTGAGCTGCGTGATTTGCATATGACACCTCATGAGTTGGTTACGGGAAGACAGATGCCAACACCTTGTTTGCGCACAAGTGGAAAGAGTCCAAGCATGGCCTTTTTGGAAAGATAAAGGAGCACAGAGCAGCTAAAACTGGAGTTATGTGCTCAAATCTCCTTGAACTGGTGATCAGTCTGGCAGCAGCGTCTTGCACCAACTACAGGTGGTGGAGACAATTCTGGCTAAGACAGGTGTAGAGGACTTTGAAGTAGTTGAAGTGGGAGGACACAAGGGCATTTAAAAATTTGATGAGGTCATGGAAAGATAAAAACGATCTCATTTGAGAAATGTTTCTTAGGTGCATAAAATAAGATTGCATGGTTGTCTTAATATGGGCAACAGACGTGGATGTAAAAGTCTCCAAGTATAATAATATTGTTAAAGTGCTGAGTGATGAGTTACAGAAGTTCAGAAAATTCTGTACTAAAGCCAGGATTCAGTTTTAGGGGTCTATAAACTAAAACACAGAGTACTGGGTCTCTACTGTTAATTACAAAACTAAAAGATTTCAAAGGTGGTAAAAATTTCCAAAGGAGATGGGAGAACATTTATGAACATTCTTGCTGGTCTTGGTAGGATAAAAATAAAATAAAATAAATAAATTAAATAAATAAGAGAAATTAGAAGGGGAGGTTTCATTAAGAGGAACATTGTCCTCTGGGCTAAGCCACGTCTGGGTGATCATAAAGAAATTGATATTATTTGATAAAATGAAATCATGACAGATGTAGGAATTGTTGGACAAGGACCTGACATTTAAGAGACACATTTTAACAGAGGAAGATGATAGGCTGGCTGACGATGAATAGTAGGTCTGTCTAGGTTGTCATTGTTAACAGTGCATGCTTGGGGAGCACTCAAACCTAGCCTATTACTAATAATAACTGGGATGACCATGGAGCAAATAGTGGGAGAGTTCATTAAAACAGATGATTAATCAGCAGAGCCTGCATTATCCAGTTTTGGTGAGTTAGGAGTCAGAGATGGGTGATCAAGAACATTCTGGGGTGGAGATACTCAGAATGCGTTAGATAATTAATAAAATTCCACCCAGGAGCTAAAGAATGAGCTATCGTGCAGCGACAGATTCTTTTTAAACTTAACTCAGTTGCACACACAGTCTGATAGCACAGGACACACACCCTGAGTCAAAGAGCTAATGCCATTACACAATGATAGCCTCTTGTTCAGCAGCTAACAGCAGCTGATGTTAGCACAAGGCTCACACTCACAGGAGCGAGCAGAAACTGTAGCTGATTTAGTCTGAGAGACTGAAAGGTTTGTTAGTGACAGCTGTTCAGCTTGTGTTTATATTATTCTGGCATTTAACAGAGATGTTTATTCATGTATTTATTTGGTTTAAAACAAAAAAGAGAAAAAAAACATTTTCCTTTACCATTAAGTCTTTACTACATGCACATCAGTAAAATACTTCTAAGACAGGGTCATAGAAGTCCAGGTTTAAAAACCTTGATAAGTGATTGATTAATAAACATCTAAATAATGGATTAAAGTTCTAGTGTGTGGGAGTTAGAGGACATATTAGTAGAAAGGAGATACAATATAATCAGTATGTTTTCTTTGAGGTATAATCACCTGAAAACAGGAATTAGGCTACTACTCTTGTTATGACTTTGAAGGGGATAAATGCTACAACAGCGATGGTGACAACTTCTACTTTTGTCACTTCTGGAAATTTTATAAGTGAGGTTGTGATAAGAGCAACCTTTGCCAATAAAACAGTGGTGACATCTCTGATGCCTATGAAATTTGTAAATATAACGCAGACACCTGATAGGATATTTTTGAAATTTAAGGAGATAGTAAATGTAACCCAGAAGCCTATGTTAAAGATAGAGCTTAGTGTGAACAGTAGTAATGAGATTTTTGGACTTAAGAAATAGATGGAGACAGAGAATGATGCAGGTTAATCTTTGACAGTTCAGAGGACTGTTTCAGATGTGGAAGATGAGTTTTTTGACTTTGATTGGACATCAGAAGACATGACTGACCATCACCATGCATTACAGAAGAGAGACACTAAGTGGAAGGCATATGGATTTGATTCCTAGGTGTTACAAATCGCAGACCCATGGGCAGGTAGGAACTTATGGTTTCAGCAGTTAACTCATTCTGTAAGATCGGTTAGGAGAATGAACAGTCCATGTGTGGTGAAAGTTCCATCACCAGGCACGTGGCTTTCAATTTTAGAGAGGGTATCAGAACCACTAACTACTGTATGCCAATCTTATGCACTATAATGGCTGTTGTATAAGCAGCAATCAGCAGAAGATACAGTGATGGCTTTGTCAGTCAATCTGTTTAAACCTAGACGTGATTGTTCTTGGTTGAGGGAATTACCATATGTGAATTTACTTGATCAGCATGAAAATATAATGACAGCGGTCCCTGATGCAATGGAAGTGAAATCTGTAAGGGCTAAAGATTGTTTTTGTTCAAATGATACTCATAATGGGTATAGAATGTTTATGGTAATCTCAGATTGTAACAACTAAGACCATAACACACCGGTGGCGTCATATGACGGCAGCGTATGGGTGGACAGGATGTTGTTACATGGCAAATGTTGAGACTCCCATATGAGGTTCTTGCTGTCCAGAAGGGGAAAGTACCTGATGAGGATCAATGTAATGCTGTTTTTGGAAGAAGGACGAAAAGGGACATGGCACGATTTCATAATCTGGAGTCCTACCATTGGAGGATAAGTCTAGGAGAGAAGTGGGGTATAGGATTATTTCCATGGTATGGTGTGACATTTTTGGCAGATCACATTGATAATATTACCTACACCCTACAGGGTTTTGCAAATGAGACTATAAGAGGTTTTGAATACTTGTCAAATACTCAAAGAAGTCACAGACTGACGTTGCTGAAGCATGACATGCCTCTTGACTATATTTTGGCCAAATAAAGTGGCCTATGTGTGGCTTTGAATTTAACTGGGGATGCTTGTTATACTTTGATTCCTGATAGTTCTGACAATAAGACTAATGTCATAGATGCATTGAAGAATATAAGGGATGCGTTTGGTTCGTCAGAAGGATCTGGATGGTCTATGAATGCTTGATTGCAGGAGAAATTAGGACCGTTGGGAGCAATGTTGGTTCAGATCTTGGGAGCAGTTCTTCTATCATTATGTGTGATGTTTTGTTTTTGCAAGCTGCTATTGACCTTTGCAAAGGCTATGATATTGAGATGGGTTGGAGTTGTAATGCCTGGAGATCATGTTCAGATGCCATTATTACAGAGGACTGACACAGACGTTGACGAAGAAGAAGTGACTGGTGAACTGGTGGAGAAATATCCATTTTGAATGTTTAATTATATTATAGTCTCAACATTTATTATTTTGTTATTTAGTAGTTTCATACTATGGGGTGGTATGATTAAAGGGGGGAAATGGAAATGTGACTTATAATTTGTAATACTGTGAAAGTATGATATTGTAAACTGCATTTGATGTTTTAATTAATTTGCATCGGCTGTCTTTGCAAAGATACTGGTTGGTGTTTTCTTTTCTTTCCTCCTAGGACGATATTGGGGGAAGACCACCGTGAGGGTGATTGGTTGTTCAGGGACCCCGATGTTCTGAAGGGATTCAGACACTCAAACATGGACAATAAAATGGACTGGAGGGCTCTGAACAAGGACACTGTGATAAAATGTCCAGATTTAAAAACACCATCGACACTACACTGAGAGTCGACGCTGCTGAGGAGTTGCAGTGTGATACATTTTTATGTCTTCTCTTACATATATTTTTGGATCTTGTTCTATTAAATTGTAATCTGTAATATTGATAGAGGATGATTATATGGTAGTGATAATCTTAGTAAAACATAATAGTTTGACTTAGTTTCTGAGTTTTCTTTTACTGCATGAGTTATACTTACATTTTATAATATTTTCGTTATTTTGATTGTTTGGAGAATGATGGTTTCTGATATGGGGTAAATACATTGGGACCTCAGATGTTTTCTTTTTTCTCGGGTGTTTAGGGATATTGGTGCTAGGCGGGAAAAGGTCCGCTGGAAGGTGCGATGGGTCGACCAGCCTGAATTTGGACATTTTATGATTTTATTTACTGAGGTTTCCATATGTTTTGCTTAGGTCATATCTCTACACAAAATGTTAAAATTCTTCCTTTTTAAATTGGTCTGGAGTACTATATGTGGTCGCCTAAGGCAGAGGGGCCGTGAGAGAATTTTTCCTGTCTAGATTGTTTGATGGACATTTCAGGAAAGATAGCTGCCTGACAGGTTTTCGCTCTCGCACTCCATAAAGTTGCTAAATTGTTAGGGTTACGCTGTAGGAAGCATTGTAGGAGGAACTGTTATTTTTGTCACAACTGCAAGTGTGTATGTATTACTCTTGTATTTTTCGAGACTCTGTGTAGTCTCGAAGGGGGGAAATATGTAGTATCTGACGTGCCACATGTTATGTGATGACCAGGGTCTTATGTGATCAGTGAGGGGCCCAGGTCAAGATTTTATTATGGCTCAGGTCAAGGATAGATAAGTAAGATGAAAGGTTGGATTCCCTCTAGATTGTCTCTCTGTCACTTGTCACATTTTGTCTCAAAGTCCATCAAAACAGCTGACCTATATATGCAGGCTAAAGTGAGCCGTTATTCAGAGCAGTTCATATTGGCTTCGAACACTCTCTCAGGCAATCTAGATGCTTGATTTGATGCTATACTTCTTGTAATAAACCTTTCTATATATAAGCAAGATGGTGTCAGCGGAGACTTCTTCATCATCTTCACATCATTGCTATTTAATAAACAACAGTGCCAAGTGTGGTACCTATCTTGGCACACAGATGCTTAGCTGAACTGTTCAATCCTGCTGGGACTTGTAGCACTTGTAGACTGACTAGAGAGAGGTTTCTCCTTCACTGGATATTAGGGTGAGCCACTTACCTTGATGATGGCTTCGGACTTTTGGGATAGCTGGAGTCTGGTTTCAAGATGTGATACTGTGTGTCAAGTGTGTAAGCTCTCAGGATAGTTTGGATTCAGCTCTCAAAGTGCCATGAGAGCTTACTGACTTTGCACACTGGGAGTGGGTTAAGTGTACTTGAAGTGGAGATGCTGGGTCCATCCATCATGCAGCTACATAATCCTGGTATGGAGTGATGGATATGCTTGCGTCACCAGCAGGGAGGGAGTGTACAGGTAAGCTTCCACCTTAGTACACAGAAGCATGCCTGTACACTCCATCCATGCTGGCACTTGTACCACTTATAGACTGAGCAGGGAGAGGTTTCTCCTTCACTGGACCGTCTTGAACATAACATTTATCAACAATTTACTGATGAACACAAATAAACTATATACAGTTACACAAACATGTTAGCTTTTTACACATTAACATCAAGTATTTACAGTTAGCATGGGTGTCACTACCAAGATGGGCTCCTGCCTTACCACACAGGAGCTCATCTTGACAGTGACACCCATGCTGGAGAGTCACTGGGTGAGACACAGCCAAAGAGTCCATTCAGTTACATGGGAAAACCTGTGGAGAAAAAAAAAAGTTCCTTACCTGTGCTAGTAGACTTACCTCTTCTGGGACTGAGCAGTTGTTGTACCTATCTTGACTGTTTGGATTCAACTCTCAAACAGCCCTGATAGGTCACTAGACTTAGAATACTGGAGGTGGGTTAAGTGTACTTGGAGTGTAGGTGCCGGGTCCATCCCTCATGCAGCTCCATAATCCTGGTCCCTGATGGAATGATGGAACTGCTTGCATCATCAGCATGGATGAACCGCCCAGAGACGCTACAACCTTATCACACTGGAGCTTCTCTGGGTAGTCCAATCCTGCTGGGACTTGTACCACTTGTAAACTGAGTAGAGAGAGGTTTCTGCTCACTGCAGATTCTTGAACATAACATTTATGAACAATTCACTGATAAACAGAAATAAGCTACATACATGTGTGCATTCAGTCATCGTCTATGTGACCCGACACATTCAGTACTGACACTGTAAACAAAGTTAATTGATAATAATAATAATAATATA
Organism: Epinephelus fuscoguttatus; assembly: GCF_011397635.1. Lineage (NCBI taxonomy): Eukaryota > Metazoa > Chordata > Actinopteri > Perciformes > Serranidae > Epinephelus > Epinephelus fuscoguttatus. The sequence continues at coordinate 21,304,559 of NC_064766.1, read as the reverse complement.
TAATAATAATTAATAAACAACAAATCCCCTATCCTAACCCACAGTATTCACACTAGATACCAGTTTCCATTATGACTAAAGGTTACAATAAAAAAAGAAAAGAAATTGTGCATTAATTTCATCAAAATAATAAATAAATTACAATTTCAATAAAATTACATTGAAAAACTCGTAAATCATTTAATTTCATCATTATACTGTAGGTTAGAGGATTAAAAGTATATAATTTCATGGGAGATAGTGAATTAATTGGTTAAAATAATACAAGGGAAAGTTTTACAACATTTAAAAACAAAATCTTGGGAAGGTGTACAAAAGGGGTGATGTTTTACTAACCTTAACCACTCCAAATGCGAATCCAAGTCGTATAGCGCTACCTGGGAAACACAAAAAACACACTTCCAATCAACTCCAAATGGCCTTGGCCTCTCTGATGCCCCTCTTCAGGTTGGCTCGGGCTGTGCTGCAGAGGTCTTTGTTGCCGGACCCCCATGCAGTGTTCCTCTCTTTTAGCACCGTCATCCGGGGCTTCTGGTTGGGATAGACACAGATGAGTTTGTCCACTGTGACAGTGTCTGTGCAGTTCTTAATGTCACACAGAACACTGTGTGTGAACACCTCCAGGTCCTGGTGTTCAAAGACCCCCCAGTTGGTCCTCTCAAAGCAGTCCTGCAGCTGCTGGGAGGCACCCTCTGGCCATGTGGCAACAGTCTTTGTGATGGCAGAAGCAGTTTTCCTGAGGGGGGCATATACGGGGAATAAAAGCAAGGACAAGTGGTCGGACTGGCCCAGGTGTGGTAGTGCTCTGGCCCTGTAGCCCAGTTTGATGTTAGAGTATACCTTGTCCAGGGTGTTATCTCCCCATGACTACAAAATTATAAGGCACTAAGGCAGAGTTTGTGGGTCCATACAGAGATATGGTTGGTTGGTTGTTAGACCCAACATCCCCACATTTCATTGCAAAAACACCCAACTTGTATACCTTTGAGATCCTTCATTTATTAAAAATACAAAGTTGGCTGGAGAATGACTGAGACCTGTTTGGCCAAATGTGGGTGTATGGAGATACAGCCATGACCTCTTTGTCTCACACAACAGGAAGTGACTTAAATATGACTCCAGCAGTCATCAGATTGTTGAAGACCACTTTCTCAGTATCTAAAGGCTAAAATACCCAACTTTTACCTTTGAGACTCTTTCAAAGACTTTAAACAAAAATTAATTCTCGTATATGTAGATAAATAAAGTACTATAAATATGATTCTCACAGTGCTGCCACCACCATCCAGGTGCAAATGGGCTCGTTGCAGCAGCCAGATGACGGTGTCATCAACTCCCAGATTGGGCTGGTAAGCAAAGTGTAGAGGGTCTAGCAGGACCTTCATTTGCGACCTCTTGTGGGCCAAGACCAGCCTCTCCAGCACCTTCATCACATGACATGTGAGGGCAACTGGTCGGTAATCATTGAGGTCCAATTGAGTTGACTTTTCGGGACAGGAACAAGGCAGGACGTCTTTCACAGCACCGGGACTCTCTCCAGACTCAGGCTCAGTTTGTAGAAATGTTGGAGAACAGGAGACAGCAGGTTGGCACAGGTCTTCAGGATCCTGGGGCTGATACCATCAGGTCCTGCGGCCTTCCGCTGGTGGAGTCTCTCCAGCTGTCTCCTGATAAATGCAGTAGAGAGGAGGAGAACAAGAGAGAGAGAGAAGACATAGCTAGCAAACGGGAACTGGGTTAAGCTAGGCTAGCTAGTGAACAAGTTACAAATAACAGTGTTCTTGAATGAGTGAGACTACAAGATGCTTAAATTTCAATCGTGGATTTAGCAGAAGTAACAATGAAAATAACAATAATCTGTTCGGAAAATCCGGAGCAGCACAAATACGCTATCACTACCAGTAACACAGCAACAGGAAATGAGGTAACACGCTCACCGTAGCACATCAGCACGTATTCTGTTCTGTCCTACCTGTCCTATCAACTGTGTCTAATCACTAAAGGCAATGACTTCTCTCTTTTTTAAAACTTTTTTGGCCATCTTGTTATCTGTGGCAATGGAGGGTCAGAGACGGGACGGCGGGGCCATTGTTTACACTCACGACCAGCTGATTACATTGTGTAAACCTGTACTGCTGCCCAGAGCGAGGCCTGAAATCCTGGCGGAGCGGTGGTGGAGACATTGGGGGTGCAGAGCTGGAGCCAAGCTGAGGGCGAAGAAGAGGAGATTTTGCACTGCTGTACCAGTGTTAATCACGGGAGCGTGAGGTCCCTGGGGAATAAGCTTGCCGTGCTGATTTAGACTCAGTGGGAATACCGCGAGTGTAGTGTGTTGTGTTCAGCGAGACATGGCTGCACTCGCACATCCCGGACCACAGCGTGGCGGTACCCGGCTTCAGCATCGTCCGGGCGGACAGAGAAGTTGTAAGCAGCAGTAAGAAGAAGGGAGGAGGGATTGTGCTGTATGTGAGTGAGAAGTGGTGTAATCCTGGACATGTGCATGTGACAGAACGTCTCTGTAACCCGGACAAGCTGCTTGCTGTGGGAATGCGCCCGTACTATCTGCTTTGGGAATTCACGTGCGTCATTGTTATCGCTGTTTACATCCCTCCATCAGCTGATGCAGCGGCTGCCTGTGATGTCGTCACCTCCACTGTTGGCAGTTTTCAGACTCGATACCCCAATGCCTTCACCGTCATTACTGGTGATTTTAATCATGCCACTTTGGATAAACTACTGCCAACCTTCCACCAGTATGTTGACTGCCCCACCAGAGAAAACAAGACCCTGGATCTGGTGTATGCAAACACTAAAGATAGAGACCGATAAAGGAAATCATTCCTGCCGCAAGCCATTACAATGTACAATAACTCACATCTGTCTGACAGAGATAACTCACAACTCTCTGCTATATAGTAATAAAATACCTGGCCACTGCCATATTTGTTTTTGCTACCTGCTCACTGTCATATTTGTTTTTGCACTAACTCTTTTTCCTGTTTTATAGTTTTTATTTCATATTTTATATTTGATATTTTTTATATTCTGTATGTATTTGGATTTATTCTATTTAAGCTACCTGCTTTATACTGTATAGTGTACTTTTACGTTTTGTACTTCTGCTGCTGGAACCAAACAATTTCCCAGTTTGGGATCAATAAAGTAAATCTATCTATCTATCTATCTATCTATCTATCTATCTGAAAGTTTCCAGTGTGAGCACGCTGTGATCTGTAAGGGAAAAAACAGCTGATAAAAACAACCAACCTGTTTAAAGGGAACCTGGAGTATATTCAAATGCATATAACAGGTTTTAAAATGTTATTTAAGCTATCTAAAACCATGCTAATGAATACTAATGAAGTGCAACAAAAACAACAAGCAGGCATTCATTGCCCAGACTGCACAGATATCCAACATGTCAGTATTTTTGGTTTTTACCTGATTGCTGGTTGCTGCAACACCTCTGTCCACGATTCCTCCTGAACCTTTGCTCTCTTCGTGCCCTTCACGCACAGAGGACATGGGACTGCTCTGATTGGCTGAAAAGTCAATGACTGCACTGAATGGCTGCTCCAGTGTGTTAGTGATGTTGCTAAATCTGCACAGGGTTTGAAAGGTTTCAGCTCTTCTCCAGGTAAGAGTCAATTTCTGGTTTGTAGCCCACTTTCTGTTTCCTTTTCCTGTTACATTGCTGTAATGCTGCACAATTACACGACACTTTTACACTTTTTCTTGCTAAAATGCTGTTCAGGTGTGGATTTGTGGCCCACTTTGGTCTCTTTTGTAGATAAAGTTTTATTTTAGTTTGAAATCTCTGAGCTACAATTGGTGGAGGTGGAGGTAAAAGTTCTGCAAGTGAATCTGTCCATTTTGTCTGTATAGTAATAACTGAGGACCCACTTTTGCAGTAAAAGATTAAAACTTGTAAAACGTCTGATACAATGTATTCTGCTATCAAGTAGCACACTATTGTAATATTATAGAGCTGTGGCAATTATAAACCCAACTTACTGTAAAGCTGTCTCTCCATATTTAACAGGGGTCAAATAGATCTCATTTGACATAATAAAAAATGTATTGCATCATTTACAGAATATGCTTTGGAATATTTTATATACTGTGTGTATTGATTACCACTGTGGGCTTTTTGTGATTGTTGTAGCTTAAAATGCGTGATTTTGTGGAATTTTTTCAAAAGTGATATTTGTAGGCTTTATTTTGTTTACATCACAGGAGATAGGGTAATTTAAACAATCTCACATTCTTGTAATCAACACCATATGACATGTAAATAATATTTTTAATTATAATTATTTAGACACTTAGTTTACATCAGCTCATGACCCTTGAAATATTTTTAATATTCAGCTATGTGACTAATGATTCTAAATCTGTATTTTCTGAAAAAACTCATGACTTTACTCAAGATTTTCAAACAGTCCAGTTGCCTTCAGACTTTAGATGAGCCTTTGCTTTACCATGATCTGGATGACTAAGGACCTTCACACACATCTTTACTCAAACAGATACATTAACATTAAAAAGAAACATACACACAGTGAATCCGTGATTTCATTTTACACCTGAATACTTCAAAAAAGCTCCTTAACCACACTTGATCTTTTTTTTTTAAGATATTTTATTTAGTAAATTCTGCATCCCTCATTCATCATGAAAGTGACTCTGATGATGTTCATGAGGTTGTATGTATGGGGTCCGGGTGGCTAAGAGGATACCTCTCACTCTCCCGCTCAGCAAAAATGGTGTGAGGTCTAATGTGTTGTAATAGACCAGTTTTCTTGCACCATGTGTAACATGTATGTTCCCATAAACAGTCCTGCCCTAACTGTAACCCTTATGATTTACAGTGAAACCCAGGCAGTGCAACCTGAATCTGCAGCCGACCTATCCAAGTACGTCATTATGCTTGTGCATCAACATTGCTGCCTCCCAGGATATTTCACCGAGCTATGGATATTTGCCATGATGATATTATTCGCTCTTACCCCAGAACAAGCTTATTCTCTAAAAATAACATCTGACAATAATTACTATTATGGAGCTAGCGATAAAAGTGTGTCTCTTAACTGTCAGTTCACCCTTGATTCTGAGGATTTGGAAAATTTGGACATAGAGTGGAACATTGTGCCACCAAACAGGCAGGAAGATTACAAACTTATACTCTGGTATACTCAGAGTATCATTCATAATAATTTATATGCCCCTTTAAAGAACAGGATCTACTTTACATCTCCTGAGCCCCAAGACGGTGATGCTTCTCTAAGCATCACTGACCTTAAGCTTACAGATTCTGGAACATACCAGTGTAAGGTGAGAAACCTAGCAAGAGAACAGATTAAAGACATTTTTCTGATTGTAATGGAGAGGCCAGACAAACCGGTATGTTACATGGATGATGAAGCTGTGTTAAATACAAATATAAGGCTCAGATGCAGATCCTCACAAGGCACTCCACCGCTTAAATACAGATGGGAAAAGCTCAGCGGAAACCGGATGCTGCCTCCGGATGCATTTCTTGATGCTCCAGAAGGAGACTTATACTTGGATAAGATCACAGAGAGGGACTCTGGAACATACCGCTGTACCGTCCAGAACCTTGTGGGTATGGAAGACTGTGAGCTTATACTCAAAGTCACATCTCCATCAACAGTGACTGACGAACATGGACCTACAGCAGGAACTACAGCTGAAATTACAGCAGGAGTGGGTATGGAAGACTTTGAGCCTGTACTCAATATCACATCTCCATCAACAGTGACTGACGAACATGGACCTATAGCAGGAACTACAGCTGAAATTACAGCAGGAGTGGGTATGGAAGACTTTGAGCCTGTACTCAATATCACATCTCCATCAACAGTGATTGACGGACATGGACCTACAGCAGGAACTACAGCAGGAGCTATTGTTGCTGTGATTGTGGTCATCACTATAACGCTCACCCCAGTCATTTACTACCGCCTCAGAAAAAGGCGTGAAATGTTAAGGAGGAACGCTTATATATGGGCTCAGAGAAACTCATGCATCTCTCGGCCCATAAGAATAGAACAGGTGAGGAAGGTTCAACTAAAGAAATCTGCACACAGAGTGTTTTGGTCATTTGTGCCAACAGAATATTCTTTCATACTGCGCTCATCATTGCAGCTCAGGTGTGAGGAAGAAGACAACCCGTATGAGAGAACAGAGACTACCGACCCTGTGAGTAGCTGTCAGATATTCATGTCTCTGTTTTATGATTAACTGCATGCTGTTTAGGATGCTGTGTATAACTGTAAACTCTGAAGTATACATTCCATAGTGTGGCAGCTGGAAACCTTTGAATATAATTCTGTTGAATAACAGGACCATCTTAACGTTTAGAGTGTGAGTAAAAACCCAACATCAATCTATCTGTCCCTTCAATAAAAAAATCTCATGACTTGTCTCCAGGTACTGTCTTCCTCTGCAGAGGACAATGAGAAGAATGCATCTATTGTAGAGGGTCTGACAGCCTGTGTTGAAGCTAAGGTGAGGAGTATTAACCTTGGTTTAGTGATGTGTATATACAGTATAGTTATTTTTTAAAGGATTTAAAAAGGACAGGTGAGTGGAAGTAAACTGGTTTGACTTTGTGTGCATGAAATCAAGTCATACATTAACCAATATCTGCCTGTGCCCCATCTTAAGGAGCCATGTTCCTTGCACACAGAAAATGAGAAAAATGCATCCCACGAGGAGATCATGACAGCATTGTGAAACAAAGGTGAGCAGTATGATGAAGGTTTTAGTGCTGTTTACTACATTACAGAAATATTGAAAAACAACATCTTTTTGCATCCTTTCAGGAGCCATGTTCTTCAGAGGAAGAAAGGTCCAAGGATGAAGAATCCCTTAAAGTTCTGTGTTCAGTTTAACATAAATATAAGACCGGTTTATATGTGAACCTTTACAGTAAAGGATGTCCAGGAGCCACATCCATTAGGACACAGTGAAGTTCCTAAATATGTTTTTGATGATTTCATGTTTGTTCAGAGTTTGTCTCAACCTCTTTACTCAAACTTATGTGAAATGTATGGACCTGTCCCTAATTGATTAAAGACTCAGTCAGGAGGACAGGATATCCAAGTGCCACATCCTTAAGGACAGAATAAATGTTCTTGAATACGTTTTTGAGGGAGAATTCATTTTTGTTTAAAGTCTTTGAAAGAGTCTCCAAGGTAAAAGTTGGGTGTTTTAGCCTTTAGATACTGAGAAAGTGTTCTTCAACGATCTCATGAATGTTGGAGTCATATTTAAGTCACTTCCTGTTGTGTGAGACAAAGGGGTCATGGCTGTGTCTCCATACACCCATATTTGGCCAAACAGGTCTCAGTCATTCTCCAGCCAACTTTGTATTTTTAATAAATAAAGAGTCTCCAAGGTAAAAGTTGGGTGTTTTAGCCTTTGGATACTGAGAAAGTGGCCTTCAATAATCAATCAATCAATCAAATTTTATTTGTATAGCCCAAATTCAGAAATCACAGTTTGCCTCAAAGGGCCTCACAATCATCAAGAGATGACAACCTCTGTCCGTAGACTTTCAGGTCAAGTGAGGAAAAACCTGCCCACAAAGAACCCTTTTATCGGGGGAAAAAAGGTAGAAAAAACCTCAGGAAGAGCCACAGAGGAGGGATCCCTCTCCCAGGATGGACAGACGTGCAATGACTGACACGTGTACAGAACAGATCAGCAAAATCACATTGCATACAATTATAAATGGTTAACAGTAAAGGTGTAAAATGAAGCAATACATTAACAATAGTGAAACGCATATGACAAGAAAGTGATTAGCACTAACATCAGTAAAGGTTAGCAGTAATGGTAGTGCATAATGTATATCAATGATAAAATATGGTTGATGGTAATAACAGCAGTAGTGGGAGTCAGGCAGGGCCATGGCAGAGGTGCACAGCCGTGATCCAAGGAAACCTGCAGGACGAGAAAGCACAAGGACTCCGGGGAAGAAGTCAAGTCAGTAGTATACAGCAAAGTGACATGACTGATGCAGTTAGAGAGGAAGATGAGGAGGAGAAGAGAGAGGAAAGGAGAGAGGCTTAGTCTGTCATTTGTCCCCCGGCAGTCTAGGCCTATAGCAGCATAACTAAGAGCTGGTCCAGGACAGGCCTGAGCCAGCCCTAACTATAAGCTTTGTCAAAAAGGAAGGTCTTAAATCTACTCTTAAAGTTGGAGAGGGTGTCTGCCTCCCAGACTGAAACTGGAAGATGATTCCACCAAAGATGAGCTTGATAACTGAAGGCTTTTGCTCCTATTCTGTTTTTTAAGACTTAGTAAGTAAGTAATCCTGCATTCTGAGAGTGTAGTGCTCTAGTCAGATAATAGGGCACTATGATGATAATCTTTGATAATAATCGCATGAATGCTGGAGTCATACTTAAAAAACTCCCTGTTGTGTGAAACAAAGGGGTCATGGCTGTATCTCCATACACCCATATTTGGCCAAACAGGTCTCAGTCATTCTCTAGCCAACTTTGTATTTTTGATAAAGGGTCTCAAAGGTACAAGTTGGGTGTTTTAGCCTTTAGATACTGAGAAAGTGGTCTTCAATAATCTCATGAATGCTGGAGTCATGACTGTATCACCATGCACCCACATTTGGCCAAACAGGTCTCAGTCATTCTCTAGCCAACTTTGCATTTTTAATAAAGGGTCTCAAAGGTACAAGTTGGGTGTTTTAGCCTTTAGATACTGAGAAGTGGTCTTCAATAATCTCACGAATGTTGGAGTCATGCTTAAGTTACTTCCTATTGTGTGAAACAGAGGTGTCATGACTGCAATAAAATGTGGGGATGTTGGGTCCAACAACCAACATCTGCAGTATAAACCCAATATCTCCATATTGGACCCTTTTGTGGAAAAAACCTGTAGGAAATACCAAATCAAATCAAATCAAACACCCATATTTGGCCAAATACGTCTCCGTCATTCTCTAGCCAACTTTGTATTTTTAATAAATTAAGTGTCTCAAAGTTGGGTGTTTTTGCAATAAAATATGGGGATGTTGTGTGGTCGTGGTGGAAGTAGCTTTAGAAATAACTAAGGGTCTAGAATCTGGTTTGGACATGTAATATAAGTGCTTCCTGGCAAGTTCAGCTCATTTGGAGCTATATTGGCCTGAAACTGTTGGAAAAATTCAAATGTATTGCAGATGAAAAGACTGAGAGGCTTCAAAACACCACAGGACTGGAGTGCAGAATCACTGACAAAACTTTCAGCCTTCTAGCTTGAGAGGAAAAAAACTCCCCTCTGGCGGGGGAGTACATTTGGAAAAGTAATTATCTCATAATAGTGTTTTCTGTGTATATACATTTCATTATAATCACTATATACTGTCCTTACCATAGCTCTCCGAGGCAAACTGTGATTTGTGAATTTGGTCTATACAAGTTTGATTTGATTTGTGCTATGTATATCATTGCTTTGGAAATTAAAGACCTTTCTTTATTGAAATACCTCACAGGAAGTGGATGGTGCTTTGTTTCAAGCAAAGCAGGCCCACTACATGCAAAGGCTGAGAGAGTTGAGGGCAACAAACCCAAGGCCACCAATGGTGTCCAGGCTGGACCTTGACCTTAAGGTCAGTGACAATTTATAATGTACACAGTGTGCCAAGTGCACTTGATTCTGTTCATGTGCTATAAGAGTACAGGTGTAAGTACTACTGCACCTAGGTGAGGCACCCTTTCTCTGTGCCCCCTCCTGAGGTTTCTTCCATTTCTGTTCCTTGTTAAGGGTTTTTATTTTGGGGGGGAAGATAGAGGTCACCCTCTATGTACAGATTGTACATGCCTCCGAGGCAATCTTTCAGTTTGAGCTATCCAAATAAAGTTTGATTGGAGGTTGACACCAGTGACTTGACTTACTTGTTGCAGTGGCCCAGGTTGGTGTATGACTCATATGTTGCTAAAATGGTTCTCTTCGTTCTCTAGTTGGCCAACTGCATTGAAGATGGCTGGGTATAAACCAACATCAGTCAAGAATATGCTCACCAACGCGAAGACCTTCCTCTCCCACGTAGAGCTCTTTCACCGAAAAGAAAACCGCCTGACAGCCACCCAGATTGGCCAAAGACTGCATCAGGGGACTGCAGTCGGACTTTCTGGGGGAGGTGGTGGTTCATAGGCAGTGGGTCAAGAGGAATAAGAGCCGTAAGTGAACTAATAAGTAGTTGAAGTTTTAAGGTAAATGCCTAATGGTTTGGGAAAAAAGCCTAGTAAATTTGTAAGCTGAAATTGGAAGGGTGATGGCTTTCGAAGGAACACTGCTAAATCTGGAAGCTGAAATTGGAAGGCTTACAAGTCTTTTCATCAAACATTTCCCCAGTTTGCGATCAATAAAGTCAATCTATCTATCTTTCAAGGCAGCTTATTTCATTTACAAAAAACAAAACAAACTGAAAAATCTTCCTATTAATGTCTGCTCAGTGTTTGTCATGTGTATGTCCAGGGAAACTGGTCAGTGCCTCGGAGGAGCAAAAATTCATCATGGTGGCAGCGACGAAGACCCCTGCTCTGCTGAGTAAGTATCCTCCTTATCCTTTGCTTTATTACGGATGGGTTTCTTTTTTGGTGAAGGACAGATTGTAAAGCCCTCTGAGGCAAACTGTAATTTGTGAGTTTGCATTTTGAAATTTGATTTCAGTCAAGCTAATGCACAACTTTAACTGTGGTCCCAAAACACCCATTAACAGTCTTAAGAGCTTTAGGAGATCCCAAAGTATGACAAAGGTAGAAGAGGAGGCTCCTTTCTTGCTTTCGTGGGCCATACAAAAATGGACAGACTTAGATAGTGCCTTTCTCATCCTTGTGACTATTCAAAGCGCTGTCCAACTCTAGTCAGCACTAACCCCATTCACACACATTCATGCATGTACCGATGGCTATGCCACCAGGAGCAGTTGGGGATTCAGTATCTTGCTCAAGGATGCTTCGACGCATGGACTGCAGGGGCCCGGGAATCAAGCCACCATCTTTCCAGTTGGTGGATGACCACTCTGCCTCCTGAGCCACAGCTGCCCCTAATGAAAGACTAATCATTTTTTTTCTTTTCCACAGTAAATGCAGGAAAAGGTACAATGGGTCACCGTAGAGCTCCTGCAGGGTTACCTTGCCATCGTCACTGGACACTGGCCAGTGGTGTACTGCAGCCTGACAAAGAAAGAGGTCTAGGAGGGAGAAGAAAAGGAGGGCTTTTACATAGTGTGGGTGAGTTAAACATGATGGCCTGTGGCAAGGAAAGTGAGTTGACCACAACTAGACTTGGTTATGTCTTTGAAGATGTTTCTCCTCTCATACAAGTTTTATCATCATCATATATGATCATCATCACCAAGTCAAGTTGCATTATTTTTTATGTGTATTTTAGATCGAGAGTCACAAGACCCAGGCCACATATGGGCATGCCCAGATGGTACTTGATTCTTCTGAGCATCGGTGGCTGTGAGGATTCATCAGAGTCCTCGATTGAGTCTACCCAAAAGTGCCTCTTGTTTTCCATAATATGGAGAGAAAAGAGCACCGGAAGCTGGGCCTTCTGCTGAATGCAGCGTGGAGCAACGCAGGCCTCACCAGTAGTGTGACATTCAACCAGATCCACTCCAGCGTGAGCAGTCAGGTGAGCAGCACCTTTCACCCTAACCCACCACCCTCCACCATCAATCAGGGTTAAGTGTTAGCATAACCTTACTCATGTCTAAGGAACATTACTTAATCCAGGAGCTGAAAGTGGAAGTGTAATGTTTTTTGAGGGAACCAGAAGTCTTTGAAAGACTTATAACCAAGTCCATTTGCGTCGATTGAATTTCCTAAATCTTTGAAAGAATTCTTAACAAGAACAGTTGCATTCAATTGAATTTCCTGAGGTTCCTTTGTGTCGGTCCATGCTGCCTTCAACACCAGGCCCAGTCTCCGGTGCACTTTTCCTCATTGTTGGGAAATATCACAGGTATTTTTGAATATGCACACTAAAGGAGTCTGATGAATCTCGAGCCATCCATGCTCAGTAGAATTGAGCACCATCTGGGTGTGCTTCGTCTTAGTCTTATGACTCTCGATCTAAAAAATAGCTTAACAATAGCATAGCATAATTTGAGTGGTGTTGATGATGATCATAATAATAATAATAACTTGTATTTATATAGCGCCTTTCAAAATACCCAAGGCGCTTTACATGAGAATTAGCAGGGGTTTGGGGTGGGGTTAAAGGAACAGATTAAGGGAGAGAGGGAAAGAAACACTAAACAGACAAAGGAAAGGCTGAGCGACAGACTGAGCTAAGACTGATGGGGAAAGGCCATGGCAAAGAGGTGGGTTTTGAGGAATGATTTAAAGGTGTCCAGGGTTGGGGCATTGTGGAAATGGGGAGGGAGAGAGTTCCAGAGGGTTGGTGCAGCCACACTGAAGGCTCTGTCCCCGAAGCTTTTAAGTCTGGTGCAAGGGATGGACAACAGGCCCATGTCCAAGGACCGCAGGTTCCGGGATGGAGTGTGTTGGTGGAGAAGGTCGGACATGTAGTTTGGGGTGAGTGCATGGAGGCATTTGTAAGTGAGGAGAAGTTTATAAGAAATACAGTATTTGACTGGGAGCCAGTGGAGATGGATGAGGTTAGGGGTGATGTGCTGCCAGGGCTTGTTGTAAGTGAGAACCCTGGCTGCTGAGTTTTGCACAAACTGGAGCCTGTCCAGGGTTTTACTGGGAACCCCGACAGGACTTCATGACAGTAGTCCAGACGGGAAAAGATGAAAGCGTGAATCAGGGTTTCAGCAACAGAGTCAGAGAGTGAGGGCCAGAGACGGGAGATGTTCCTGGGGTGGTAGAAGGCAGACCTGGTGATGGATTTGACATGAGACTGGTAGGAGAGGGTGGAGTCTGTGATGATGCCCAGGTTGCGTATTTCGTGGGATGGAGTAATTGAGCAGCCGTCAATGTGGAGGAGGAGATCCCCAGTCTTCTGCAGCACTGGATTTGGGGCCACGACCATGAGCTCTGTTTTGGGGACAAACTGAGATTGGTTGGCTAGATAGGACTGAAACCATGTAAGGGCTGTACCGGCGATGAGAAGGTCACTAGTTATTTTGATGAGGGCGATCTCTGTGCTGTGGTGTGCTCTGTAGGCTGATTGCAGGGGTTCGTAGAGCTCATGGTCAGACAGATGTTGGTGAAGCTGGGCAGCCACTGCTTTTTCCAGAACCTTCCTGAGGAAAGGCAGGTTGGAGATCAGCTGGAAGTAGCTGAGATCATCAGGGTCCAGACCAGGCTTCTTTAAGATGGGAGTGATGGAAGCAGTTTTGAAACTGGGGGGAACAACACCAGATGCTAGGGAGGAGTTGATTATGTCAGTGATGAAAGGGCAGAGGGCAGGGAGGCAGGCCTTCACCAATGGAGTTGGCATGGGGTCCAGCAAACATGTGGAAACCTTGGCCTTTGATATCAGACTCAAACTTGTCATCATATATGATGATGACGATGAAACTTGTATGAGAATCAAAGACTTATAACCAAGTCCAGTTGCGTTCAATTGATTTCCTTGAGATAACTATGAACTGGATGACGGAGAATATTCACAGGCTTGCTTTTGGAAGGAACATTATTAAATCTTTAAGCTGTAGCCTAATTGAAAGCGTAATGGTTCTGGAAGGAAGACTACTAAATCTGAAATATGAAATTGGAAGTGTCATGTCAGATCCACCCCAGGTGGCTTTTTAACGCTAAAAAATGAAACAAACATAAAATTTTGACGACTAATGTTCACCCTCTGTTTGTCATCTGTATGTGACAGTGAATTTACAATCCATTTCCTCCTTCCAAGGCACAGAGACAGCTGTCCAAGGATGAGTTTGGTCGGGTTGTGGCCGCCATGTGCCATGACGTGGCGATGGCAGAAAAATATGACTGTGCTCTTCCGTTCATCAAGGAGGCCGTGGAGGTTTGCAGCCTGAGGATGAAAGCCCTCATGGAGGAAACGGAGGACCTGCATCCTGCCTCCACCTCAGACTCTGGGGGTGAGGAACCAATGTATGCTGACAGCATGGACTCTGTGTCTGAGCTCTCTGAAGGAGAGAAAGAGTTAATGAAGATGAGAAGGCGGCTTTTTGGAGCAGCAGGGAGGGAAGAAAAGCAAAGGAAAGAAGGACAAGGGTCAGAAGGATGAGGAGACGTGCCCAAGCCTTTGAATCAGACACCGATCCTGAGCGCCTGATGATCATGACGGATGCAACGGAAAAGCAGGGATCAGAAATGGAACAATTTGACTCAAATGAAGAGGAGGGGCAGTGTGCACACGGACCAAGGGAGGCGAAATTGTCCAGGTTCCCAGGCATTAGACAACTGAGGGTTAGCCTTAAGAAAATTGAGGATTTGTAGTTCATGTAGTTAAGCATTGCTGAGTGGAGTTATATATTTTATATCTGTAGATATTGTACTTATGTATATTTTATATCTGTAGATATTTTATATCTGTATACATTATCTATTATTTTATATCTGTATATATTTATTTATTTTATATATTTTGTTGTGCCTGTGCTGCAGGGGCTGTAAGATATGTGGAACTGGGACATTAACACATGCTGCCTCACCTCCTGGAGGTGAAAGGTCAAACTATATAGAAACTTAGTAATCATGTCATTAGAACTTCTCATCTTCGTTGCATGTTTTATTTCCATCAAATTGTAGGAGCAGTGACAGTACAAAAGGTCTCACATTGTATAAATGGAAAAATAGATTAAGATTATGATCAAATTAAAAAAAATCAAATAAAACGCTTGTCGCTCACAGTATTTTAGCAAACAACTGTGTTCAAACGTGTCCTTGTTCACACAGGTCACAAACATTATGACCGATAAATTAGGGGTCCACCATGTTGCTGTTAAGTGATGGGCTGGAGTCAGCTTTGTTATGACAAACTAAGGCACTAATGCCAGACCCATCAGCCACACGCTCACTGTAATTGTCAGCCTGTGTTTGACGTTTTGAAATTGATTCAGTCTCTCGGCTTCTGTGTAGTGCTGGATGGTTTGGTGAGGTCATCGGTCTTTCTTGTAGATGGGAATACACATGAGTTTTGCCTTCTCCTGAATGATGACGGTCAC